>NC_141030.1:11667500-11747500 GCF_052040795.2 Danio rerio
TCCTTGACCACAGCCTTCCAAAACACTAGAGGGCGAGAAAGAGAAGTCTCGTTAAACTTGCCGAGAGCCCGAACAAGCGATCTCTGTTTCCACCTAAAATAAAATGTTAAATTAATTAATTTAAATCATTATTATTATTTGACCGATACTCTTTTTTTTATTTACTAATAATAGCTATTATATAGTTGCATTATTGACTATTTTATACGTTCAATAACAAACATTATAACAATTATAGTTTGCTTTATTTAAAATTAATAATGATATTTATCTTAGAATTATGTTAACATGTTATTGGGTGTGTTACAAAGACGTAGCCATATTTAAATCCAATAATTACCTGAAGAGCAAACAAAAATAGGCTATGTTATCATTTAAAACAACGTAAATATTATGAAATAATAATAATATTAATTTCTCTAAATTAGGTAATTTATATGCAAATTAGAAGCATTTTTATATTGACGTGTACATTTCAAATACACGCAGTAAAATACAGCACTGTATTAAAGCCACGTCTGAATAATTTATTTATTTAAATACTACTTTGAATACTATTTATTTATTTATTTATTTATTTATTTATTTATTTATTTATTCATCCATTCATTCATTATTTCTTTAGTCAGTCTCCAGTGTTGTTGTTCCTGCAGCTACCGGAAGTACTGCACTCGCTGTGGATTCTGTTTCTAGAGTAAAGGGCGACTCACATCCAGACGTTCAGTGTTGAGTTTAATGTGTCACCAGGAGCCCCTCTGGATCATTGCGTTCCCATATCAGACATCATCCAGGAGACACAATAATGCTGCAGAACACAGGGTGAGTTTCAACAGTATTTTTGCTGTGTGCTTTATAATAGGACGCTTTATTAAATCACGTAGAAAAACATAAAGTCCGTGTTCCGAGTTGTGAATGACACGAGAGAACTGGACCGATTTTAACAAGTCTGCAGCCTTGCGTTAAGAGTGTAACGTTAGCTGATTACACTGCAGTCTAGTGAAAATTATGCACATTTCAGAAGATTGTAGAAACATGTTTCATATCTTGTTAGTGTTTATCTAAGTTTAGTAGTTTGACCTTTACCCTAAAATCATACGCGCAAGTGTCAAGGAATGCCAAATCAAACAACTGGACAGACAATAGCGTTATACAAGACTGGACCATAGGACACACAGGACAAAAAAAACGAACTACAGAAATAGATAGGTGTGTGTGTGTGTGTGTGTGTGTGTGTGTGTGTGTGTGTGTGTGTGTGTGTGTGTGTGTGTGTGTGTGTGTGTGACTGTGAGAGAGAATAGAAACACACGTCATACTACAACAAAGAAAAAAAGATGATTTCTATGTGTGTGTGAAACTATATATAAAAAGAATCACATATAAAATAAAAGTTGTTTTGACAATATTGTTTGTTAGACTTTTTTTATTTCAAAAGGAAATTCACTTCACAGCAGTGCTCTCCATACTAAAAATAGATAAAATAAGTTACATATGTATAATAATAAAATTACATGTATACTGCACATCTTAGTTTCAAATGAGTAAACACTTGTCCATATCTAATAACTATGACAATTCAGCACAATTGATCTAGTATGATTTTGGTTATGCAATCTGATCACTGTTGGTAAAAAATTACTTCCTGTATCTTTTTCTGTAACCCCGGGGTTGAATTAATCCTGCTTTAATAGAGCTTGCAAACGCTTGGACTATATAAAAAAGGGAGGATTATCGTGGTTCATCATACTGACAAATTTGTCCATCATTCGATTATGTGCAATTTCCTCAATTTCTGTTTAATGGAGAGATTTTTTTCAACACATTTGTGGACATAATAGTTTTAATAATTCATTTCTAATAACTAATTTATTTTATTTTTGCCATGATGACAGTAAATAATATTTGATAAGATATTTTTCAAGACACTTCTGTACAGCTTAAAGTCTAGATCCGATCGGGACCGGTCATGCAGTTTCAGACTCAATCGGAATCGTACGTTACCTCCCGATCAAGACTTGAATATATATATATATATATATATATATATATATATATATATATATATATATATATATATATATATATATATATATATATATATATATATATATATATATTTATTTATTTATTAGTCATTATTTTTTTTTACACATCTATAGTTATGCAGTAGCACTGAGTTAGACCTCTTTCTTAACTTCACACAGGAACAGCAAAGTAGCAGAGACGCTATTGGTTAAATGCCAGAAAAGTAGAACACAGAAACAGCTTAACAACAATATATGATAATAATAAATAAACTCTTATATTTGTTTCATGTGTATGCAGTATACACAAATAATACAGACATAATACAGGCAAAAAATCTGAAAACATGGCACCTTTGTAGTTATTTTTTGTTTGTTATTTTATGAAACAGAATATATGTTTTACTTCCAAAAAACCTTCAGCAGATGAATTCACTAACAAAATGTGATAAACATACCTACATATGCATATCTATTAAATAAATTGTTTAACTTTGATTTTAGACTTTACATAAGAATATAATTATATCTGAAGATCATCGTTTGTTTCGTGCATTGATTATGAAACAATCTGATTAATAAATGATTATTTGTTCATTTTAGGAAGTTGGCAGGATGCACCATTTTCATAACCGGAGCAAGTCGAGGTATTGGCAAGGCCATTGCTCTGAAAGCTGCGCAGGATGGAGCCAATGTAGTCATCGCTGCCAAAACAGCTGATCCACATCCCAAACTCCCCGGCACCATCTACACAGCTGCAGCAGAGAGTGAGAGTTTATTTTAACAAAAATCAGCATCACAGAGTGCACGTTTCCTGTACATGTTCTTTGTAGAGAAGCAAAACAATGAACTTACAGGATCTGTTCACTTCCAAATTAAAGATTTCCTGATAATTTACTCATCCTAGATGTTCATTTCTTTCTTTATTAAGTCGAAAACAAATTTAAAGGGGTAGTTCACCTTAAAAAACTTATTTACTCACTAATAACTCAGCTTCTATTGGTATTAAACATTTATAAGTTTCTTTTTTCGGTTCAACACAAAAAATGATACATTGAAGAAAGTCGAAAACTTGTAACCATTGACATCCATAGTACAAAAAACAAATACTATGAAAGTCAACAGAACTGATCTCCAGCTTTCTTCAAAATAGCTTTTTTTGTGTTCAACAGAAGAGAGACAAGTAAAGGGTGAGTAAATATTGGCAAATGTTAATTTTTCATCTCTTTAAGCTTTTTGAGGTAAAAATTCCATAATATCTGTATTGTGGACTTCTATTGTGCTTAGTGGTTTGAACTTCAATAAGGCAGTTAAAAAGAAGCTTCAAAAGGCCCTATATCAGGGTTTTTCAAAGTCTAAGACAGTGGGCCTCCCTTTTGACACAACTTTATCCATTGGCGCCCCCCTCTTCCCAAACACACACGCACGCACGCACGCACGCACGCACGCACGCACACACACACACACACGCACACAAACACACACACATATATATATATATATATATATATATATATATATATATATATATATATATATATATATATATATATATATATATATAAAGACAGATGTCAGACTGTTAACTCACTTTTATCATCATTTGCATGAAAGTGCAATTATTTACAGAGTAATAACAAGTATTTTAATATAACATTTTTAAAACTAGGATGATGGTTCAATATGAATAGAACAGATCCAAGAACTGTCCATCCCAGTCAAAACAGTCGAAGTTTTGCGGGTCTCATGCTGGCATTAGCCAAAATATTTTGACAAACCACACATAAAGGTCGTGGTTCATCAGCTGGTCCTGTCCACGTAAATCCTAAACTCAAATACTGATCATCATATCGTCGTCTTTTGGGTTTAAGCCCTGAACTTGAAGGCTTTTGTGGCGAGGGGGCGTGGCCGAGAGCCGTGGGAACGGAGTGAGGCCACCGCGTAAGTTAATACACCTGCGGTGCGCACCTGCCTCGGATCCCACGGAAGGAGCTCTGGATCATAAAAGGAGAAACGAGGACAGAGGAAGCCGAGAGAGCACCAGGCCCGGACATATTTTACTTTTGCTTTCAGCTCCTCACGGAGACTGCCATCCGTTTGTTTTGGTTTAGACACGGAGGCTGCCGTCACTGTTATTAATAAATCATTTTAAAACTGCGTCGGTTCTCCACCTCTTTCTTCCCGGCGGCCAAAGGGCCGTGAACTTCATTACAGCTTTGAAACCGACCCATTGTATTAGCAGGCATATACCTGTATTGGCGGGCTTGCCAAACAGAAGCGAATTCACAGCTATGGCCTTCTGGGTAAAAAGGTTTTCTTATATTTGACGTATTATTTTTTTGCTTTGTTTAATTAAAACGTTTAAATATAATAAAAAATACATATAATAATTAAACTTAATAATTATATTTTTATTATATTATATTTTTTCCCGCGCCTCCCCTGACATGCTCTGGCGCCCCCAGGGGAGGCGCGCCTCACACTTTGAAAACCCCTGCCCTATATTATCTCTTACCTAGCAAAACAATTTGTAATTTGTTCATCGTTTGGTCATTAAAAATGTCTTTTAACTACAAAACCTTCTCTTGCACATTCTTGAATGCACACTTTTATGGTTAACATGTATGTAATTATTTTTTTTAATCATTTTCTTGTTTAAATGGTCATATTCTTGGGTAAGACCCTTACCCTGGGATCATTTAAAGCAGGAATGTTCAAACTAGGTCCTGGTGGGCTGGTGTCCTGCAAAGTTTTGTTCCAACCCCAATCCGACACACCTGGGCTAGCTAATCAAGCTCTTACTAGGCTTTTTAGAAACATCCTTGCAGCTGTGTTGAGCAAGTTGCAGCTAAAATCTGCAGGACACTGGCCCTCCAGGATCGAGTTTGGACACCCCTGTCATTTGTAGCTGTACTAAAACTAAAATTTGCAAGTTTAAACCACTGATCACGATAGAAGTCCACTATATGAAGAAAAATCCTACATGTTTTGTTTAAAAAAAAAAAAAAACGAATTTATTTTTGACTGAAGAAAGAATTTATCTTTCTATCTTAGATAGAAAAGGTTGAGTAAGAAAATATTGAATTTTGGAAAATAAATCTACTTGCTACTTCACCAACGTCACTTTAGAGCTAGTACTTGAATGACTCTCTAGCGTAATGTATAAAGTGATGTCAAAACAGTTTTGCTCACATTTTAAGATTATATGGCTGAATGGCATGAAATGCCATCAGTCAACAGCAGAGGTGGGCAAACTACGGCCCACCGGCCATATCCGGCCTACTAAACACTTTCATCCGGCCCGCGAGGGAGTTTTTAAAATGCTGCTTCTGAGTAATGGTTTGGTTCAGAATTAGTAAATTAATGATGCAATTACAAGTGAACGCCATGTGATGGCAGTGTTGCACGCGGTACAGTTAGTACAACCATTATAATTATAACTAGTGCTGTCAATCGATTAAAAAAAATTAACTAATTAATTGCACTTTTTAAAAAAATTAATCACATTTAAAAGACTGAAACTTGTTATTTTGGCTATATGAATGTAAAATTAATGTAAACGCAAGACAAAAACTATTTCAATTCAAAATATAATTCATTATTAGAATTTTTGTTTAACTTGTAACACAGATTTCTTTATACAAACAACATACCCACAATAAACCTTCAAAATCCTAGCTTGACAGAAATATTTATTACAGAAATAAAAACACAGGCATGGTAGAGCCATTTGAGTTTTAAACCATAAATGCCATTAAAGAAAACATTGATTTCCATGTTGGATACTAAGTGGACTGCAAAAAAATGCCAAAATACAGGCATTACAGATATGGAAAATGGAAAATAATAATAATAATAAAGTATTGACAAACAATTGCCCTCATTGCATTGACGTAGCAGACTCCAGACTTTGACACCCTTGCGTAGAGAGGGGACCAGGCCTAATGTTCACATTAACACACTCATAATAACATGACTTGGAATAACAAAGACTAAGATTTCTCTTCCGTTTCATCTCATTGTTTTATGATTGATATGAACATATTGATAAAAGCTCAAATGAGATTGTTGTACATTTGACTCAAATAATGTAATAATTGCTGGTTAAATGTGTTAATTTTTGTCACAGAATATATATTCCATGCATACATTCACTTTAAAAGGTTATTTTATGAAGGATTTATGGTTTTATCAAGTTTTATGATAATTGATCTGTATATTCTAAAAGCAGTGCAAATTAGATTATTGTAAATTTGACTGAATAGTAAACATTAAGAATTAGTTTTAATGTGTTAATATGAGATCTTTTTCTATCAGACAATATCTTTTCTATTCTCCACTGTAAAAATTATTACATTATTATTATTATTATTATTATATTTTATATAGAATTATTTCATTGTTTTATGATGATTGATAAGTAAATATAAATAGCAGTGCAAATTAATTTGACTTGTAAATTTGACTTAATAATATTTAAAAAATATGTTTTGTGTTAATGTGACATGTTTCTGTTGGATATTATGTTTCTTGCATACTGCCACTATAAATAGAAGTTATTTTTTGCAAAACTTGATGTGGCCCTCAGGTCTAAAAAGTTTGCCCACTGCTGGTCTACAGAGATATCTCGTAGTATTTCACTGTTGCAATCGAGAGATTACAATAAAACTATGGTATAAATACAGCACTACAACATACAAAAGAGAGAGATCGAGTTAGAAAGTCATTTACCTGTTTAATAATGATTTGATCAGCTATAGTTTAAAACTGCGCTGTTTTCTTTTAGGACTTATTATGTGGTGTCTGTTGCCATCTTGTGGATAAACATCATCAACCGTCTTAGCTCAAAGACAGGCTAATGGCCGCCGATGCGCTGTCTTTTCGAAATTATAAATATTTAAAATAGGCACTTTCCTTATAAATAAATTTCATGGTTGCAATCTAAACAACTACATTCTTGACTAAAAAAGCCTCAAAAATACAGTATGTTGCCCAACAGCAGTAGTATTTGTCAAACTGTAGAGTATCCTCTGCTTGTTGCTGTATGTAGGCAGAGTAATACACAAGGGTAAAGAGGCTGGACAAGTGCTGTTATTTGCAGAACATTGCACGGCTATCAGCCAATCAGATTCAAGAACCAGACAGAACTGTTGTATAAATAAAGATAACAGTAGTGCAAAGGTTTTAGCACTTAAAATATATGAACTGTAGATTATTATAGCATCTATATTATGACTGGGTGATATCAAATGACTTGAAGTGTGCAATGAATGTATTCCAGTCTACATTACACACTTACATCTGCCTGGATTGTTGACACAAGGCCAAGGCTTCATGCTGGCCATTGGAAACTTGATTAATGACTGCTTGGCTGTTAATTTTAAACAGTCATCACTTGAATGCTTGAACCTATTAGGAGATTTGTTGCTGACCATGTGTGTGGCATGTTGAACACAGTGTACTATACACATCTGCTTATAGCTGTACGAGCATGCACTGTCAACAAAGGGTCCGCTTATATTGGCTGTATAAATGTGACTTGACACAACAAATTTGCAGGAGTTATAGCTTTTTTTTTTTTAAATAAACTTCAGCAAAGCTGCATTTATTTGATTACATTTACAGTAGACATGTTGTGAAATATTTTTTTTATGTTTTAATATGTATAAGTTTGATGCTAAATATGTAAAAGATGGTGTATATAGACTTTGTACATTGTTTTTCTCATTTATGATAGTATTAAAATTGTAATTTTACCAAGGCATGAGCTTTTACAATTCAACAAAATAATCTGCCAATGGGGTAAGCAAAATAATCTTATGTTGAAAGGAAAAACAAGAATATTTTGCTTGTTTTAAGGAAAAGTTTTTCTTAATTTTGGCATATTATTTCTTAAATCAAGACAATATGTTTCGCTTGTCTAGAAAAGGCTTCTGGATTTAAGAATTTTTAGATATTTGGACTAGAAGCAAGACAAACAATTTAAGTATGAAAACCATTTTTTGCAGTGTATCAAAAACGTTTATCAGCATTCATACCTAAGCAATTTCTATAAATTATATATATAAAATATGTAATAAATATAAATACAAGGGGCGATGCAGTGGCGCAGTAGGTAGTGCTGTCACCTCACAGCAAGGTCACTGGTTCGAACCTCGGCTCAGTTGGCGTTTCTGTGTGGAGTTTGCATGTTCTCCCTGAGTTCGCGTGGGTTGCACCTCCAGGTGCTCCGGTTTCCCCCCACAGTCCAAAAACATGCGGTATAGGTGAATTGGGTAGGATAAATTGTCCATAGTGTGTGGATGTTTCCCTGAGATGGGTTGCAGCTGGAAGGGCATCCGCTGCGTAAAAATGTGCTGGATAAGTTGGCAATTAATTCCGCTGTGGCGACACCGGATTAATAAAGGGACAAGGCCGACAAGAAAATGAATGAATGAATAGGTGATATATCAGATATATCAGATCGGAGTGAATGTGCAAAATCACTCCCTGACATTAGATAGTGCTTAATGAAGAACAGAAATACCCCTGGACACAAGGTGCTGTTCAACATAATGTTCAACAGATGTTCTTACTCCTGAAGTTTTGTGTTGGTGTTCATGCTCACATTAGTGCTCTTTGTTTAGTTGTAAGGCGTTAAATGTCTGCTATTTCGCATCACTGAAAATCCTCCATGTGTGAGCCTTAAAAGGGACCTATTATGCCCCTTAGAACAAGATGTAAAATAAGTCTCTGATGTCCCTAGAGTGTGTATTTGATGTTTCAGCTATAAATACCAAACAAATAATGTTTTATAACTCCTTGAAACTGCTCATTTTTGGCTTTGATCATGCCATTTTGGTCACTGTCACTTTAAATTTTAATCAGATTGTGGTGCTCCCAGTCTTCTTTTCAAAAGAGGGCAGAACTACAAATGTGTCAGCTTAGTGGCAGATTCAAAAACAAGACTAAGGGTGCTTTCACACCTGCCTTATTTAGTTAGATTGAATCGCACTAGAGTTCGTTTTCCCTTTTGGTGTGGTTCGTTTGGGCAGGTGAGAATGCAGCAATCGTACTCGAGTGCGCACCAAATGTGGACCAAGTAAGCGTACCGAGACCTGCTTGAAGAGGTGGTCTCAGAAAGCTTTCAAACGAACCCTGGAGCGGTTAGTTTTTGGTGAGAATATAATTCGTACTAAAACAGGTCCAACCACAAAAAGTACTGCGCCTTTTGGACTAATTCAGCTGCCGTAGGCCGATGCACTGTGCATTATGGGATATGGAGGAAAAATATTTGTTGACAGCGCTTTACCAAAAGAGAGGGGGGGGGGGGAACATTACCTGATGCATCGTTAGTAATATTTCCGCAAGATGACCATGTTGCAGTTTAGCTAAATTAATTCACGCCTTCTCCTGAACTGACGAGCGATGCATTAAAACACTGTTTTCCAGCTGCAGCCGCACTTCATTCTTGAAATGTATAGTTTGTCTAAAGCAGGGATACAGTCAGTCAGCTCAGTCGTTCCTTCATAGTAAAAAAGCGACATTTTGTGTCTGCCGGTTTTGTTTACCTGAGGGACTTCATTGGCATTTTCCCGCACCAGAATTCTGACCAATCAATAAGCAGTTTAGGAAATATGTTCAACAACATCTGGCCAATAAGAGATGTGGATTTTGTCAGTTGACTGCATTTTGGTTCGATTCAACTAGTTCGGACTAAAGCCAGCAATGTGGTGTAAAAACAACCCAAAGACTGCAGAAAATGCAACAATGTATTATTTATTGCCCTTGGTCCGGACCAAATGAAGCGAACTACAGATGTGAAAGCACCCTAAGGTCCTGTCCTATGCTAATGAGGGAGAGAATGTCACTAATGGGTGGGGCTTTCCCCCTGTTCAATGGGAGTATGGCAAAGTGTTTCTGCAAATTGTTTTTATGAAGTGTGATTATAAAAATCAAACTAATACATTTAACTGTTAGTGGCTGGTTATATTTACAGACTATTGCCACACAACTGTGCTTTAACCCCTTATAAAAGTGATTTTTGCATGATAGGTCCCCTTTAAGCTTGTGACTTGCTGCCACCTACTGGTGGTGTTGATGTCAAATTTATTTATCGATAAATCAGTCAAGACCAAAACTAAAACCCACTGAGCATAATATAGGTTTATAGTTATCGCGTTCAAACAACATTCAAAAAAATATTGAACATTTTGGGTAAATAATTGATACCCCAACACAAAGTATATTTCATCTAACCTCTTTTTCTTTTTTGTTTTGCTGTATTTGTGTTTGATAGTTGAAGCAGCTGGAGGGAAAGCACTGCCGTGTATTGTGGACGTCCGTGATGAGAAGCAGATCAATGATGCTGTTGAACAGGCTGTGGAGAAGTTTGGAGGTATTTGGATCTACCATGTCTGTTCTTCTTAGACTCTTCTTTTTAGCACAAGTTTGTGTTTTTATTTATTTTTAATTTTTCCCCTCATTCTGTTGACAGGGATTGACATATTGGTCAACAATGCCAGTGCCATCAATTTAACAGGGACTCTTCAGACTCCAATGAAAAAGGCTGACCTCATGCTGGGCATCAATCTCAGGGGAACATACCTGACGTGAGTGTAAATACTATGTTATGACATTGACTATTAATAGTTTTTAGTCTCTGACCTGAAAGGCAGAGCATCAGTGGAGCTGCAGTACAGAACTCTCAGGTTTCCATTTGTTTCAAGTCAATAGATATTTATAAGAGATTGTTTTTACTCTTTAAAGAGGGATATTAACACAGATATGTGAACAAACCACATTTTGGCCACTTGTGAGCCATACACACTTTACATGTAAGCAGGGAAAAAAATCACACAGATTCTGATTCACTCAAATTAGAGTCAGTCCTTGTTCATTTGTGGAAATTCATCTGAAATGAATCATGCTCTCGTGTCTGCAGTGTAAGCAGATAGATTGGATTTTCACCTGTCAGTGCAAGCCGCACGTCATAAAAAAGGTAGCAAATGACATCATCTTTGATGCTTTCATCTTGGAACAGACTTCAGCAGAGTCCCAAACTTGTATACAATGACAAAAAAAGAAAGATTTCAGTATGTTAATAATCACATCATCTGTTAAAAAACAAATCACATTACTTGCACTAAAATGTGTATAAAAATAGGTGGATGGAAATGTAGTTAGTGGCCACCAGCACTTTTAAAATAAAAATTTATACAGACAAAACAAAAGTAATACCTGTGGTTCCTGTTGAGTTATATTGAGTTTTTATGAAGCAGAACAACCAGTCTGGGCAAGAAAATTAACATTATTTAAAACACTTTTTAATCCAGCTCTTTTTAAATAGTTATCTTTTAGGGGGTTTTCACCTTTTATTGGAACAGATAGTGGAGAGTTTAGACAGGAAAGTGTGGGGAGGGGAAAGAGGGGAAAGATAATCGAAGGCAAGTCATTTAAACACCTGTTTTAATATTGTAGTTCAACACTAGGCAATTAGCACCAACAAATCCATAGCCCTTTTAACTAGTTTTGAACCTGCACTATTTCTCTAACTGTGGCTGCTGTTTTATTACAGGTCTAAACTGTGCATTCCACATCTTCTGAAGAGCAAAAACCCTCACATACTAAACCTCAGCCCACCTCTCAACCTCAACCCCATTTGGTTTAAAAACCACACGGGTGAGTGGAAGATCACATTCAGTGCACAAGAGCATTGGGTCTCATTCACTAATAAATGCATATGTTCTTCGTGTTTATACACACATTGGAACTTCTCATGAATACTTTTCTCTTAATTCACAACGTGCATTAGCACACAAAATTCATTCTTCTGTAATCTGTTGCGTTACACTGCTTATATTTGAGTGTACGTATTTTTATGGAATGAGACCCATTGGTTCAAAAATACTTAAGTTCAGTGCCATTATTTACTAAGGAAATGTTCATTGTTTTCCATTTTGTTTATTTAGCTTACACCATTGCAAAGTATGGCATGTCCATGTGTGTACTGGGAATGGCAGAAGAGTTCAGAGGATCCATTGCCGTTAATGCCTTATGGCCAAAGACAGGTAATAATGGGCTTCATACATCAGGCATTAAATACTGTGCCTTCTTTATGCCGTTTTAAAGGTCGTCTTATTCACCTTATTCTCAGCTGACGAGTGGGCGCTGCCATTTGAATCTTTTTGTCTCGCGACTTCCGGTCACATTCACTTCCATTCATTTTTTGACGTTAACAACTGCTCGTTACGCTGCTTGATGTTGCAATTTAATATTTTCTTATTATATTATGCTACTTGGTCTGTGTAGTCATGCAAACATTTATTTGTTGAGCAAGTAGTTTGGCCATTTTCTGCCGTTTATTATTCCTAGTCATTTCTCCCATAGGCGAATGAATCGGAAGTTCTAAGACAATCGCGAAAACAGGTGCACTTCCGCATTTTAGAATAAGGTAAATACGGTGGTGTTGAAAGTCAGTAAACAAACTGCAATTTCTTTAGCCACATCTTAAATTCCTTCAAATTCTGAATGATTAAGAAGAAATTTTGAAATTGTTTCCTAATATTTATCTCTACTTAGGGCTGTTTTAAGCCATTCGACCAAAAGTCTTTATTTTATTAGGTTGTATTCAATCACATGGTTCTGGTGATGCATGAAATTCAGATGGAGGGCAAGATGTAAAAAAAAGTGAATGGAAAACATAGGGTAATGTCTGTATTTTTGCGATTTATGCCATATTTAAGGATATATAAATATAAAATAACCACATATGTTAGGCATGATCCTTATATCATGAAGAGGGCCGAGTTTTCTACTGAACTAAAATATATTTATTTGCCTGTCATTGAGGTAGTAGATACTGTATAAGCTACTACATTACATGTTTGGAAGCATACTATAGAAAATTACAAATTAAACTGTCATAGTAATTATATCGTCACTGTACAACGTTACGGTATTTATTACATTTTATCAGTTTACTATGCTACAGTCTTCTGCAGTATTCATAAACAAAGAGTTGTACACATTATACACTTTACTATGTGGCTAAAAAACATGTTTATTATAAATTACTATAGATTTCCCCATGTGGATATCTTTCAGATATCACGAAATAAAAGATGATAGCATACAAAAGCAAGGATGCATAGTCTACATTATTATATATTTATTTTTGTAAGGGGAGAAAAGTCCTCCACAATAGTAACTATAAAGTTTTGTCACTAGGGTTACATTTCTTTTTTATTCGATCTGATTTTACCATCAGCAAACATATACTGCTGCTGTGCATCTCGATGTTCATGGTAGGGTTGCTTATTCTGCCGAAATGCTAGTAAAGATTTGGATTATTGCAAAACAAGATGGAGATTTCATAGCAGCGATCACATGGCAGAGTACGTTATTTATATTCTCCTGGATTTTGTGTGTGTTTTGGTGTATTTATCTGATTTTTATATAACACATTAACATATTTATACACATAACTAGGCCTGTATATAATCTTTATTGGTGCTGTTATTATCTTTATTATCGTCTTCAAAAAATGTTTTTTACAGATGGATTTATTGAATAAATGTTTATTACATGCCACCTTATGTTTTTCAGCCAGTTTCTTGAACTTTCTCCCCTTTATGAGCAAAAACTTTTGGAAGTCTGTAAAAGCTATTCTGCATTTCTTATTTTGGCTGATTTAAACAGTTATAAACAATATGTGTTCTGATAGCGATCACTTCCTGCCCTCTATTTGAATTTTGCACATCATCAATGGCGTCAGGTAAAAACAACCTACAGTGATGTATTTTAAACGGGTATTTTCTAATTGCGATGTCATCTATATTTTAGAGACCAGTAAAATTTTACAATTCTCAACAACACAACACAATAGAGTACAAGGGAATCTGATACTAGAGACAAACAAATGAAAAAGTCCTCAGTTCTATAATAAAATAATAATAACTGGCTGTACTAAAAAAGCTTTAATTTTTTTTATGCAAACCTTTAGTATTCAGTTAACAGAAATTAAAGGAATATATCAAAGCAAATACTCAGACTTCAATTGGAGATAACTCAAACAAACTTTATTTTCCATTGGATTAACTTGAATTTAAGAATAACAATGTGTGCTAGCAAAAAAAAAAAGCTACAGAATTTTGATTTCACACAGACTTTACACTTTATGAACCAACCGATTCTCTATGGATTTAGATGCAATTCAGTATTGATACAATACATCGATATATTGATAAGAATTTTTCTAATGCTTATTACCTTTAGCCATTCAGACGGCTGCCATGGACATGTTGGGCGGTTCTGAGGTTGGCAAGCAGTGCAGGAAGGTGGAGATCATGGCTGATGCAGCATACGCCATCTTCAAACAACCCACCAGCTTCACCGGACAGTTTGTTATTGATGAGGACATTCTCAAAAAGGAGGGCATTAAAGATTTTGATGTTTATGCTGTTGAGCCAGGTCGGTTCTACATGATTGATTTTTCACATTAAGATGGCAAAAAAAAAGAAGTATTTTTTTAATTTACTAATGATGAATATATGTTGATATGTTTGTATAAACATTCCTCCACAACTTCTAGTATTTTTAAAAATTCTGTATTCAATGAAATGATATAATATTGGAAAATGTGAATATGTTTATTTATTTAGGTCATCCATTGCTTCCTGACTTTTTCTTGGACGGCCAGCCTGAGGATCTAGTCAAGCATATGGAGGCACATGGTGAATTATAAGTCATAATGAACACATTTAAAGTATTGTTCTGCTTGGTATTCAACTTCTAAGTGCACTTCAGCAGTCTTCTCAGTTAGTTTCAATATTTCTTTTCAGGTGCCACTCCGGCGTTCACAACTGCAAAAGCAGATCCCGTTGCCGCAGGACCAGTTTCTGAGATGTTCAATACAATCAGAGGAATTATCAGTCCAGAGATGGTGAAAACCACACAAGGAGTGTACAAATTTAACTTAGCAGGTATTTTAACTATTTGAGTTCTTTTAAGCTTTTGTGGCCTTTCAGTCTTCAAAATGTCATATTTTTCCAATAATAAACAAAAGTGTGTAAAAGCCACATGTGAAAAAGTAACGTGCGTTGGTAAATAATTATTGTAACATAATAAGTATAAAAAGTTTTTTTTTTATTTATGACAAAATCTCTTTTGTGACTTTCTTATGTTTTTTCATCCTATAATCTGACAAAAAATCCAAACTATGGGATATTCATTCCAGATTATGAAACGGAAATTGCAGTATTATAGCTTCATAGTGTTTTTTTATTTTTCATATTATAAATATAATGACCTAATTATTAGATATTGAGCTAACTGAGGTATTAATTCAATTTCTGCAAAGGTAATTGTTGATTTACAGACTCATTATGATTCCTAATCACAGCCCTTTTACCATTAACTTGCAACAAATTGTTTAGCTAAAGAAAAAGAAATGTGTTTTAGCAAAATAAGCTAAATTTTGATTACACACACACTTTAAAAAAAAGATAAGTCGCATTTGTATTTGTTGCCGTTATTTACAGGCGAGCATGCTGGAGTCTGGTATCTTGACCTGAAGAACGATGCTGGAAGTGCTGGAAATGGGGAACCTCCTGTCAAAGCTGATGTTGTCATGTCGATGGACAGTGAGGATTTTGTCAAGATGTTTGGAGGTAAAAGAAGCACTGAAATTGAGTTATGGGGTGTTGTGTTTTAAATCTAAAAACTTGAGGCACTAATGAATGTTCTTCATCAACAGGGAAATTAAAGCCAACCATGGCCTTCATGTCTGGAAAGCTGACTATTAAGGGTGACATGGGCCTTGCCATCAAACTGGAGAAGATGATGGCCATGATGAAGTCTAAACTGTGAACACATCACGCAGTCTCCTGCCTTACAAGATGTACATGATGACCTCTTTTCTATATCAGTGTTTTTTGATTAAACTAATTGTTCAGATTGTACTAATTTTAATAAAGAACTATCAGGTAGTTATAGTTTCTTTACTTAATGCAAGTAGCATAGAGTTCATTATTGGCTGCCCACTTTTACTGCAGCACTGGCCCTGAAAGTGATTGAAAGTTAAAGTGAAATGTATTGTTCCCTTTGGAATTTCAAAGAAATCTTTGTTAAAACAAGATAAACTGAACCTCAATGAGAAGGTTTGATTTTAAGTTGGGAAAATACCACACAAAAAAAAAACAAATGCACATATATAAATAATGATTCATGGTGCTTCTTTGGAGTGGGCAGAGCCAAACTTTTTGTTTTGCATAGCTAACTCACTGCATCTGTGGTTGAATTTCCTGCAGATATTTCACTATTAAATGCTTTAAATATGTTGAACTAGTGAACAGAGGACCGAATGTCAACCTCGGAGCTAAACCCATAATTAACCTTTTAACCAAACTAATCTAGGAGTTCATCCAAGCCAAACTTTTAGAATCTGTTTGTCATTTCCTTTTGGATAACAGAGAGGCTTTAACTTCTTAGACCAGTGGTGTCCAAACTCGGTCCTGGAGGGCCAGTGTCCTGTAAAGTTTAGCTCCAACCCTAATCAAACACACCTAAACCAGCTAATCAAGCTCTTACTAATCAAGGTGTTCAAGTAGTATTTAGCTGCAGTCACACTAGACTTTTCTCCTCATAGACTTTCATTCATATGCACGCAAATGCATCAGACCGCAAACGCAAGCTGTTGCAACAAGTTTAGACTAGTTCGCTGCATTGGAAGGTTCAAGCTTGGTGAACTCTGACCTATGAAATCGCATCACATGATTGTGTGAGACCAATTGAAGATCAAAACATGACCTCTCTGGACAGAAATTTAAAATATGGATCATGCCGCAGTCACACTAGAGTTTGTGCATGCGATATTCTGTTGTACAGTGCTGGGAAAAGGGGCGGGATTTTACAAGATGATAAGCGACTGCTCCATGTTTTAAATTTCTGTTCAGAGAGGTTTGCTTTTCACTTGGTCTCACGAAATCATGTAATGCGATTTTGCAGGTTAGAGTTCACCAAGCTTGAACTTTCCAATGCAGTGAACTGCGAAAACTTGTCGCACAAGCTTGTGTTTCTGGTCTGAGGTATTTGCGTGCATATAAATGGAAATATATGGGGAAAAGAAGTGCAGTGTGACTGGGGCTTTAATCACTTGCTTTTTTCTATGTCTAATGTCACAGTCACACTAGGGTTTAAGCTTGTAAAATTCTGTCGTACGGCAGTGCGAAAAGGGGTGGGATTAAACAAGATGATTAGACATTTAAAAAAAGCAAGCGATTGGTCTATATTTAAAATTCCTGTCCAGAGAGGTCATGTTTTGATCCTCGATTGGTCTCATGCAGTGAAGTGATGCGATTTTGAAGGTCAGAGTTCACCAAGCTTTAACTTTGTGAGGCAGTGAACTGCAAAACTTGATGCACGATCTTGCGTTTCCAGTCTGATGCATTCGTATGCGTATGAAAGGAAGTCTATGGGAGGAAAAGTGCAGTGCTTAATCATCTAGTTTAATCCTGCCCCTTTATGCAGCATCAAACAACAGAATTTCGCATGTTCAAATTCTACTGTGACCGCAGCTTTAAACACCTTGATTTGTTGGATCAGATGTATTTGATTAGGAATCAAGCTAAAGTGTGCAGAGCTGCGGCCCTCCAGGAATTGATAGTGAATTCCCTCCAGCAATTTAGTTTTTCCTGCCTTGTGTGTGGAAGCAAGTTAAAGCTAAACTCATCAGGACACCGGCCGTCCAGGACCGAGTTTAGACACCCCTGTTTTAGACTAAAGTTAAATTTGCATCTCAAGTTTTGTATTCTGCTTTTAATACTACTAAAAGCAGGAAAAATAGTTTCTATTAGCATATCATAATAACGTTAGGATAACAAATTATACTCATGTTATTCTTGGAAAAGGGTTTTATGAAGCTGCTTTTCTTTGACTGATCTTCACGTGAAACTAATACTAGTCAGAAGAAGAGACTATCTGAAATATTCTGATTTATAGCAATTAGCCTACAATGAAAAATAAAATGTATTTTGCCTGACTTTTTCCTAACCCAAACGTTATCAAATAATTAATGCTGTTTCGTTTTTCATTAAACATTTTTGAAATTAATATAAAACCTGAAAGTTTTGTTTAATTACTTTAAACACGTGTTGCACAAGAGCTGTTTTTACACGTCGATTTAACCATCACATACACATTCATATAAGGGTTTTTTTTCGCATTAAATTTATCATTATTTTAAGAGACATACTACGACGCCAACACTGTCATATCATATATCTCGGACACGTACTTCCGGTGTTAGCGGAAGCACCCGCTTCACGTCTATTAAAAGCTAAATTGATGGCTTTTCTATAAAATACTGTCAAATATTGAAAAACCGCGGATAAATGACAGTTTTCCAGTGACAAATGATGTTTGGTATCGAACAAAAAGGCGGCGAGCAGCAGACGTGAGCGGACATTGGAGCTGAATCTCCCGAATGAAGGTATGATGCTTTTTTCCGGGCTCTTTGTGTTTATGCAGATGATCAGACTCACGAGCTCCGTGTCAAAATCCAGTCAGCTGTCAACATTTCTGGACAGTTTTGCGTGCTTTTGAAATCTAATATCGTTAATGTGACCACGAAAAGCAAAACTTGTCTGTTTATGCAAATCGCTCGTGTTGTTTTTAAAGATAACGTTACACATAGACGTAAAGGTTTTGTCGTTACATGTTATAACACTGAACATAGAACAGTGATAATGTTGTAAACAATGGCAGTGGGTGGGGATGTAGTTTATTGTTGCTAATAGGGGTGTGTCTTCAGGTTACTCTATTAATAAAAAGTCGTGTTTTTAACGTGCTTTTTTTGATAGCAAAGTATTGTCGGGAGTAACTTTTAGTATTTTGGTAAATTAATAAAGTAATCTCTCAATAACATTGTTAATATACTATTATATGTCATTGTGGTATAGTATGTTATCGTAAGGAGCAGAATGACTGATATAATAATACATAGATTTATTTATTGTCTGTCCATTTTTTCAGCTGCCCAGCAAAATATTAAGCTGCAGGTAGAATCACATTACAATTTTTGATTAAAATGAGTATGTTTAATGATCTGCTTTTCTTTAGAAAAACTACAATCCTATGAAATATTAAAATTGAACAGTTAAATATAATGTGGCAGGCATTTAAAGCAATTAATTAAAGTATTTGGCTGGTCTATAGAAGCTATATAGGTAACAAAAAAACAAGACCACTTAATTCTTAGTTTCTTTAATGATTTACTCTGGATTTATTAGTTATGTAGGCCCACACGGAATCTGCGTGCGCAGAAATCTGCAAATTTTTTGCAGATTTTTAGCCCATCGTTGAGTATATGTATTTACTTGTGTAAACTTATATTTATTCAAATTTTAAGTTAATTTCAAAAATTTTGCAGAGTGACAAAGTTAGTAATATTAAAATGTTTATATGATTTATTTACATTACAGTTTGTTGAGTAATATTTTCTATCTTTCATTAGATAATTTATATATGAGGCTTGCTATGATTACTAAATATATGTGGATCTAATTGAATTTTCACTGTAAACATTAAATAAAAGTTGTAGAATGTATTATTTATTTATTATTTATTATTTAATATATTAAGTTTTTATGATACTCATAAAATTGTTTTGCGTAAATCTGCAGATTTTTTTTAAAAATCCTGAGCAGAAATAGCAAAAACATGTCTGCAGATGTTTAGCCCTAGTTATGGGTTTTAGTAAAATGTTTAGATTTACTTCATTCTATAAATCTGTGATTATAAAAATTTTAGAAAATAATATTGTTTTGTCAATTTATGTTTTGTAAAAAAGACAATTTGTCAGAAAATGTTTAGAGTATAAATTTTTGAATATATTATCAATATGTTTTAGATATGATAGCTTTCTAAGTTGATTTACAGAAGACACGCCAAAATTACTTATTTTTTATAAGTTTTATTTTTATTTAGTTAATTTTTTTACATTACAGAACAAAAATTTAACAGGAAAAAAAACATGCTAACATATATCAATTAGGCATGGGCCGGTATAAGATTCTAACGGTATGAGAACCTTGGATAAAAATATCACAGTTTCACGGTATTGTGATTACTGCTTTGAAATATATTCTTGTACAATTTCTGGGTAAAAAAAAACAAAAACTGTTTTTCCACTTTGATTACAATGGCTGTGTCTGAAATTGCCTACTTCCATACTATATATAATGGTAAAAACAGTATGCGAGTATGTAGTATGTCTGAATTCATAGATATCGAAAAATAGTATGCGAGAAGTACCCAGATGACCTACTACTTTCATCAAGATTCTTAAGTGTTCATCCGATGCACGCTACGCTTTCCCAATATGCACCGTGAGAGAATTCATGAATAAGAGTGAAGTGGGTGTGTCACGTGATCATGATGAAATGGCAGATGTAAGCTTTATCCATACTACTCACATTCATACTGTTTTGAAAGTACTTTTCTATTAGTCGAGTTGTAATTTCAAATTTAAATGTAGTATCTACTGAGAAGTAGGCAATTTTGGACGCAGCTAGTATATTTTATTTCAAGACCCACTTAAAGTATTATGAAACAGTAAATATGTCAGGCTAAATAATTCAAATGAATCATTGCTCTCTTCATTTGTTTCAAAAACAAATTTCTTTACAATTTAAAATGGCATCTTTGAATATTATTTCTGCTGGAGATAATGTTGACATAAATTGTTTTAACCTTGACTTTTCCAAACCATGGTATATCTTGAAAACGGTTATCATCCCATGCCTAGTCCTTGGAACTCTATATCCAAACAACTCAGAAATAGCACAGAAATAACATTACGCACATCATCCCAAAACGGTTTAATTTTCCAACAGCTTCCGGAGATATGGGTATGATTTGCTTCTGCCTGCCCACTCTGTCTCCATCACTTTTTTGTTTTTGTCTGGAAGTCTGTTTGCTTTTAATCTTGGGTGTTATAAAGAAGTGTACAGTATAATGCATTTCCAAGAAAATTCCCCTTAAACCTGTAAACTAGTGGTAGAAGTTGAAGTAATGAGGTAAGAAGTAATGAACTTAGAAGTTGAAGTAATAAGGTATTTAATTAACTCATTACCTTCAACACTGAGTTCAAAACTCTTTTCAAATGAGTAGAATTAACTTTCTGTAAATTTTAAGTTAACCACACTTATTTCATTTGATAGAGTTGACTGTTGGGTATTACAGTGCAATAAACGAAGAGAACTCAAACTAACTGAGTACTGTAAAACCACAAAAGTTATGGCAACTCAAACCATTTTAGGAAACCGATTGCTACAAACCATCTATGTGAGACCTGTGAACTTACTCCATTTAAGTTGAAGGAATGATGAGTTATTTAATTAACTCATTACCTTCAACACTGAGTTCAAAACTCTTTTTTAATGAGTTAATTAACTTTCAGTAAATTTTGAGTTAACTACACTCATTTCATTTGATAAAGTTGACTGTTGGATTTTACAGTGTTGTAAAATGAAGGTTGAATGGTATAAGGTTGAGTAATTGATTAAACTTTGGGTAAATCAATACCTTTAACCCCTTTTATGAAGTGTATTTATTTCAGCTTATTATCGTTTATTATATTAAACTTTTTTTTTTCAGAAATTTGACTTTTTTGCGTAAGAGTTTTTTTTGCTTAAGACTGAGGTAAAATACTTAATTGGAAATTTAATATGAACATCTTAGTATTTGATGTCACTTGATTCTTTAAATGTAAATTCACCTATTTTCTAAATGCAATACATATTGTTTTTTTTTTTTTTTTTTTTTTTTTTGATTGTAGGTTTAAAAACCAGTTGAATAAATTACACAGAAGATAAACTGAAAAACATATTAGGAAATGTATCATTTGTTAAAAAAATCATATATTAGCTCATATTATGAACATTCTAATGATTTTATTATTAGGGATGCAGTTTTCAATTCTTGTTGGCTTGATATGCAAATCTAATTGGATTTGAAAAAATCTATTCATTTTGTCATCCCAGGGGAGGAGGCTCAACATGGAGGACTGCTTGCACACTTCCTCTGACAACCTCGCTAAACTAGTGAAATGGGCCCACAGTCACGGGACAATCTGCACCTTGATCCCCAACCTCAAACACATGCTGAACGAGGGCTCCCATGGGACCCTCACGGCCCTGTGGGGCTGCAGCGCCGGGCATGCCTACCACTGGCCCCTCAACACCACCTGTAAAACCGGAAACAAGGAGCGCATGTGTTTCCAGGAAAGTCGGAGCATCAACACAGACACTATGATTCAGGCCGCCGCCGCCATGCAAAACTCCTCGGCAGATCGATTCCTCGGAAAAAAAAACAAAGGCGATTCCAATCAGATCCACGACTCCTGCGATATTTCCAACTGCAGTGAACCTTCAGAAATGGACGATAATGGCGAGGAGTATAACAACAACTTGTACGACATAGTCTGTGAATCATCAGCAACTGATGAAGATGGTGATTCTGACTTCAATCACACGCCAAACATCTCGCACAGGAAAAGACATGGAAAAGGGACGGGACATGAAGACAGTATTGACCCCTCCTTGAAGAAAATCAAACAAGAAAGAGGCGAAGATTACTACAGTTTGGCCAATCCACAGATTCCCAGCAGTTCAGAGATAAACCGCTCTACCGAGTTGCCCAAACCGAACCTCCAGAGCACACCTTTGATGTCCCAGAAACCTTCTTCCATAGATGGAGACTCGATGGGGGTGTCGTCATCTCCCTTGGACAGTTCTCCTACTTCCATGATCAAGCCACTGCGTGCACCTTTCCATGTTACCCAAAATAAAGTGCACATGAACTCTAATCCAGCGTGCAGTCAGAGTATGCCCACTTTACCTCATCCTGGACGGATTGACGCTATGGGTGTCCTGCACAGAGATGAATATCCCAGACCGTCTTTGTCTTACGGAGAGGCTTCGATTGGCGCAAACCCAGAAATGGATCTTCTATCTGCACAGGCACTTAGTACAGAAGCGAGAGCAGACAACACAGGTAAAGAGCCTTCTGTGTAAGAAATGTTACAGAAGTGTATGTTGTTGAGAATGTTGTTGGTTAAAGTGGCTGTATGCAAGTTTAGAAAGACTTATCAGTGCTGTTAGCAACATATAGCACAACTGCACTGTGAGCGTTCTGAGTCCCAACTCAAAGACCTTATTCAATCTTGCCCTAGTCTCTCTCTCTAACTTCACTTACAAAACGGCAAAAGGAAATAAAAATAAAAAACTTGTTTTTAGCGACACTAGTGGCCAATCAATGAGTTACAGTTCCCCTCGTATGCTGCGTTCAACCAGATGCGGCATGTGCGAATATATGCACGGACATTTACTCACTTCATTCGCACGTCAAATTCACTTTACTATAGATGCAGATTTGCACTTCTTTTTGCCCAGTGACTCTAGCTTTGTTGCTAAATGGCTTACATGGACTTTATTAAGAGAATAGGTGTGTTTTATGTGCATTAAGAACGCTGAAAAACAGCGTATATTTCTTCGGCACCATGTCTAAATCCACTAGATCCTTTCAGAGGTGCACCCAGCTCTGTGAGTTTATAAACTCCTTTGGAAAGTTTACCTGGATGATGGAGGCTTTCAGTGATGCCTCTGACTGAGCCGAGCCCAGTTTGATAAGCTGTTGTCTGGTGTCAGCAAGAGGTTTCTCAACAGGATCAACAAGCATAACGTCATAATCATGCCCTTACAAGAGAAAACTCCTGACGCGAATCTATGCTGAAGTTCAAATGCTCAAAATGCTTAACATGTGCCTCTTTATTTACAAAAATTGTGCCATTCGTGCTGCGGAATGCTTCGTCCACGTTTGGTGTGAACGCATTATTATTGTTTGTGCTCACATTTGTTCACACACGAAACATTGTGCATGCTGGGACATTTTCACTTCCAGCAACTGTCTTTCCATTATAAAACTGCCATGTTTAAGGTCTTATTTCTTTAAAAATCAGCGATCTTTGCTTCCTGATAGATATATGATATGAAGTGTGTCCAGACCGGACAAGAAGAAGCACTGCATTAAATTCCTTTTTCGTCCGCCATCTCTTTAGAATATGTTTACCCCAGTATTTTCAATAGTGTTTCTGCGCTCACCTGCTGATCCTGACAGCGCTAGCGGTTACAGTCTTTTCATCTAATATTACGATTAAACAACTGAATGCATGCTTTAGTCTATTAAACTGAATTTATTGTAATTACATAATAACATTGATGCTGTTAAACCTTATGAAAATGAAAATATTTACATTAAGCTTTCACCAGAAATTTATCATTGGCTGAAAAACACTAGCTCTGCATATACCTCATTGTGTTTAATAATCATCCCGGTGTGCACAAGCCTCAACATGCAAGAACCTAAACGTGAATGTTAATGGCGGAAAGAAAACAGTAGTTAAACAGGATCACGGCGACATGAATATGCTTGCATAAGATCTGCAATTGACCATCATCATGTTGAAAGACAGTAGACATTAAAACAATGTTATAATAGTTTTATTGTCAATTATTTTAAGACTAAGACTAAGGACTGTCCAAACTCAGTCCTTGAGGGTCAGTGTCCTGCACAGTTTAGCGTCAACCCCAATTAGGGCCTACTCACACTATGCTATTCGAACTGTGCCCATGCCCGTTTCCTGGAGAAGTGTGAGTGCGCTGAATCGGGCTTAGGCATGGTTCACTTGGCTGGCCCTGGCCCGGTTGGAAGAGGTGTGCCTGAGTGCGGTTCACTTGGGCTTTGAAACTGAAAACTGAAACTGAAAGCGAGATGTGACTTTTAAGGGACTGTTTCATATGGATTTATTAATCATTCTTACCGTTCAATGAACGCAAACTGTCGTAGTTTATTGAAGATGCAAACTCCTCACTGCACCACAACTTCGCCTTCAGCAAACCTCCTAATTCCTGCAGCATGAGGACTTTAGGACTGTTTATGAGTTTCAAAAGTGGCAGATCTGTTCTGAGAAATATTTGACTGTGTGTCACCGCATCCCAAAGGACTAAAACAATATAACTAGAGAAATCTCCACTGTGCTGAGCGAGAGTGCACAGTGCATTATAAGAATCCTTATTATAACAACATTATAAGAATTTGGAATACAATGGATCAGATAAGCATGCGTAAATGTGACATATGCATAAATATCATATTTAAATACTTTACATAAAAATCTATTTGTAGGCTTCAGAGGCAGCCTAGGATGTCAAGTAAAGGTTTAAGTTTTGTTACAAGCTGTTTAAAGATTGACAAATAATAACTAAAAATTCTGACATACTGCCCTTTTAAGTGTATGTGTTTAACTGTAAAATGTTTGAATATCATTGGCATTGCATTGGCATTGGCATTGCAGTATCATTACCAAAAGATGACTACAATCATGACATGAATTTTTTATTTGTTGGTCTCCTTAAAACAGCTGGTCATTTTAATAGTAACATACTTCCTCTTCAATTATTTATTCACAACAGTTTTTTTTGTAAAAAAAAAAAAAAAAATATTGAATAAATGCTCATAAAAAGGATTGTAGATCAAAAATGTCAAAAATAGATGTAAGAGTCATTCAGAGCATAATATAAAATATGATAACCATATTATAAAAATCTAATTTAATGACACACACACACACACGCAGTTAAAGTTCGAATTATTAGCCCCCTTTGTATTTTTCTTTCTTTTTTAATATTTAAAGTTTTATTTGTTTAATTTTGGCTAGAATAAAAGCAGTTTTTAATTTTTTAAAAACCATTTCAAGTTCAAAATTGTTAGCCCCTTTAAGCTATATTTGTTTTCAGTAGTCTACAGAACAAACCATCGTGACACAATAACTAATTACCCTAAACTGTCTCGTTAACCTGATTAACCCAGTTAAGCCTTTAAATGTCACTTTAAGCTGTATACAAGTGTCTTGAAAAATATTATGTACTGTCATCATGGCAAAGATAAAAGAAATCAGTTATTAGAAAAGAGTTATTAAAACTATTATGTTTGGAAATGTGTTGAGAAAATTGGGGACTAATAATTCAGGGGGGCTAATAATTCTGACTTCCAACTTTATATTCAGAAGCATTTTTCTATTAGTTTAAACAATTAATAATATTGTTGTGTCCTTTTTTGTCTTTTTTTTAATTTTTCTAATGTTTTTGTCATTTTAGTATTTCCACAGATTTGTTTTATTTTAATCAATAGTAAAAGCAGTTTTATTATTATTATAATTATATTAATTAATAAAAACCTATTATGAAAAAGATAAAACTTAACAGAAAAAAGATTACATTAACATGTCTATATATAAGTCTTTATACATGTGATGACATTAGTTCAGGTTAACTCCCCAAAACATCATTTTTTAAACATATTTATACCAAATGTATTTTAACTTTAATTTTATTTATTTAATTAATATTGATATAATGCTTGTACTAAAGCAATAACATAGTATTTGAATATTGTGAGACTGAAGCCAGGGGGGTTCGAGTCGAGTGAAATCTGATGCAAGTAAAGTAAATTTTCACTGAATTGTTGTTATAGAGAAAACATTTTTATACAATACTTTTATTCTAAATCTTGGACCTTATTCTTAAAAGAAAAAATGACCAATAAAAAGTTATAAAGCAGCAAAAGCGGCCAATTTTAATACCTATTAAGTTATTGTTGTTATCAATTTATTTTCAAATGTACTTTTCTATTTTTAGAAAAGTCATGAAACTTTACTTCATATTTATGTTTATTTATTTTTTCATTATTCAAATGGTCAAATTCTGACTAAGGAAAGCCGAATGTGCTGGCCAGTTTGTAATTTGCTTAATAAATGACGATGGGCCACAGTTTTTAAATTTAAAACTTCAACAGATTCATATCCGAATTAGCCGAATTGCCATGAGATTTGTATTCTGATTTTGACTGTCTGTTGAGCCCGTGTGTGCTTAAAATGAACAAAATTTCTTTTATCTTATACTGAACAGGAAGAAGCTAAAACAATAATAAAACGAAAGTCTGACATTCCTCAATAAATCAGCAGTATTGAAAAGTAGAAACTGTAGTGTATTTTCCGTGTGCTCTGAACATTGCTGAATGCAAACGGTATGGTTCTGCATAATTATTTAATCATATAAGCCACTCTTGTCTCTTAAGAGCAATTACACAGTGGGTGCAAATCAAATCATCTTATAGAGCCAGAATTTTTTTTTTTAGATATAATCTGTTCTTATGCTTCTTTCTGAGTGTTGTGAAAATATGCTTCTTTCTGAGTGGTGTGTGTGATGATTGTGGGTGCAGTTGTTGCTGAATCATATCGATCTTCTTAATTCCATTTATGATGCCGTCTCAGTCAAAGGCATAAATGAGATTCATGTGAAACTTAACACGGTACAATAAACATGAGTCAGACTGGAGTGCTGCTTAAAGTACACATGAAATCTAAATTTACTATGTTTATTTACTAGCTCATATTGTTCATCTTAAAGTGAACAATTTATCTGTGCAAGTTAATCCATAAATTTGTTTGTCCATCCATTTGATGACATCGAGCAAAATATCCTTAGCCATGGTTTGTGTGAGAGGAGCAAAATAAATAAATAAATAAAACCCCACCTCCTACTAAATATTCTATTTCAGTTGGATATACATCTTATAAAGGTGTAGTCATATAAAGCTGATGGCCAGAAGATTGTATTTCCATGCATGTATCATGAGTGATTTTATGTGAAAATTGTTGGGATAGTGATATCTATGTCACAACTTTATGATCTAAAGCCTTATTCATAAATGTGGTGTATGCTCAAAAACAGGGGGTGGAAATATGCTGTATACGCCACTTCCCACACAAACGTGATCTATAAAAAAACAAACTTGATGGGAGAATGTGCACATCTGTATGTAAAGTAAATTTATTTAACTGAAATATTGACTTAATTAGACCACTGTAAATAATCATATAAGCCATACTTGTTTAAAAAATAAATAAAAAAATGTTTTGGTGTGGAGTATGTTCACTATGCAGGTTTAACCATATGAGCATAAACTATTTTCACATTAAAACAAATCATGTAAAAGCTCATTCGACAGTAAAAAAAAAAAAAAAAGAAATAAAAAATTGCAAAGTGTACACCTCTGCCTTAATTAAATAAAAGTCTGCAGCAACTTCTAGATTAAGCGGATTTTAAAAATCAGCCAATTAATCGCCCCCTCAAACAAAAAGAATAATGCAGATTTTAAGCAATCATTTGGGCTAAGAGCAAACACTTGCTTTTTCTTATATAGTCTGAGAATACCGTCATCAAGGAAAATACAGAATTTGTTTATAATTCATGTTACTGCTTAACGATTTTTGCTTAACGTTTTTTTTTACAATTTTATTATTTATTATTGCATGCAGTCTTTTTAAATGTGTAAAATACAAGTTTGTATTGGAATAATTTTCATCAGCCATAAGTTATAAATTCATAATCAGTCATAAATTCTAACTGACTCAGATTCAGGCTGGTATTATTAACTAAAATATAGCAATAAATCTTAAACCATTTGTTACGTTAAAGGACATGGCCATTAATTTTGAGGGTGTGTAGTCTTTGTCCATGACAGTATTCTAATAATCATTTTAATGATACATTTTAGACACAAATGTGCTTTTTTTTTCTAGTTTTGTCAGATTTTTTAAGAAAAGAAAAACACTTAAATCAACATTGAGAAGTTTAGTTTCTGAATGAATCTGTGTTTGAACAATTCATTTGAGCTGATGATTTAGTGTTCCACTTATAAACAGTTACATGCTTTGTTTCTGAATAAGTCAGCTGTTAGAACAAATAATTTAAACTAATGATTCAGTTGTTCACTTAAAAACAGACATATGGTTCATTTCTGGATGAATCAGCTGTTAGAAGAAATTATTTGAGCCGATGATTTATTGATCCACTTATGAACTGTTACATGCTTAATTTCTTATTGAATCAGCCATTAGAACAAACATGGGCGTGGTAGTGGGGGGAAAAGTGGACCTGACTACCCAGGGCCCCGTCTAGGGAGAGGGCCCTTTGAAATCCCACCAATTTTTTATTATTTTTTTTTTTTGTAGCCTACTTCAAATTAATTGACCCCTCCAATTGATGCCAATGTCATTATTTATTTCAAAATATATTGATAAAATAAATGTGAAAGAAGTTAATGTGCCTTTTAAAAATCTAAACAATTAAGTAATACTAATATAAGAAATTATATACTTGATTTATCCCTTTTAATGGTATAAAGGTTGAAATGCCATTGTATTAGATATTTTGTGTCTGTATACGTCTGCAAGATGTCTGTTAAAGATCTCTTGATCTGGAAAGCACCTGCTGTATACAAACGTCTGGCAGACGTCTGTACGATGTCAGTTTTACCCACATTCTGTATCACAAAAATCTTAAAGATGTCTAATAGAAGTCTATTTCACATCTGATAGGAAACGTCTTGTAGATGTCTTGCAGATGTTAATGCAGACGTCAAATAGACATCTCCGAGATGTACGTGTGCTAATCAAAATCGGCCATTAAGAATCATGATCGGCACATAACTAAAAAGAAAATGGCTGCTCCTAAATTTTTTGGGATGCTCCTAACTTTTTGAAGTTGGGAGCACCAGTGCTACCAAGTAAAAAAGTTAATTTCGAGCCCTGTAATGTATGTATGCTAATGTTAAATCTTTAGCTTAGTTTGTCAACCAGGCTGCTTATTGCTGTAAGTAAATTATGGGCCAGGCCAGCTAACGTCAGGTTGCCAACATTAACCAGTTTCAGAAACAACCAGTGGTTCTGACACACCAGAAGAAGCAGCACTCAATGGTGGTGAATGAAAGAACCAGTCATTATTATAATCTGATTTGATTATAGATTAAAACACTATTTGTGCATGTTTATATTCAAATAATTTAAAAAAATGTTAAGGGGGCCCACTGACATTGAGAGGGCTGTACCCTCTCAGAATTTGGTGCTACGCCCCTGAGAACAAATAATTTGAACCAATGATTAAGTGATTCACTCAAAAACAGCCACATACTTAATTTTTGGTGGCCTGCAGTTCCCCCTCCGCACTTCAATTTGTGATTGTTCCCCCCAGCTCTTCAGTTTGTGATCGCTGAAGAACCCGCATACTATACAGTATGCTAAAATCAGTATGCGAGCCGAGTAGTATGTCCGAATTCATAGAATTCAAAAATCAGTATTGCGACAAGTACCCAGATAACTTACTATTTCCGGTGAGATTCTAAAGTGCACATCCCATGCACGCTGCACTACCCCATGATGCGAATAGGGTATATGCCGAAGCATGCTAATAGGACTTTTAATTTTTAGTTACCTGGGTTAAGCGATTCCAGCGAACTGTATGTCAATGCAAAAACCGGCTCGTTTAAAGGCTGTTTTCTTTAAAAATCCACTAGCTGAGTGATATCCGATATAAAATGGGTATCAGATTGTACAAGCAGCACTGCATTAAATTACATTTTCCCCACCATGTCTTTATAATATGAGCATTTATTTTACCCCAGTATATTCAATGGAGCTTTTGCGCTAGCCTGCCGATTCTGACAGGCGTGTGCGAGTAAACGGCTCGTTTTACGCTTGAGCAACTAAATGAAGGCCAAAGTTTATTGAATTGAATGTATTTTAATGACATTACAACATCGATGCTGTAAAAGGAACCATATAAAATGGAAAAAGTTCACAATAATAGGTCACCGGAAGTTTATCAGGATGGGAAAACACTAGCTCGGCTTATACCCTATTCATGAATGGGAGTGAAGTGACGCAACTGACGCAGGTAGGTCACATGACCATGACAAAATAGCAGATGTAGTAAGTCCAAATTCCATTCATACTTCTTACAGTCATACTATATAGAACGTACTTTTCTAATGGCCGAGTAGTCTTGTTTAAATTAAAATGCAGTACCTACTTAGAAGTAGGCTGTTTCTGCGTCCGAAACCGCCTACTACACAGTAGGTACTGCATTAGAATTTAAACATACTACTCGACTGTTAGAAAAGTACGTTCTATACGGTATGAATGTGAAAAGTATGAATGGAATTCGGACGTACTACATCCGCCATTTTGTCTTGGCCACGTGACCTACCTGCGTCAATTGCGTCGCTTTACTCCCATTCATGAATTCGTTCCCGGGGCATCATGGGATAGCGCAACGTGCATGGGATGCGCACTCTTGAATCTCGCCAGGAATAGTAAGTCATCTGGGTTCTTCTCGCATACTGATTTTCGAATTCTATAAATTCGGACATACAACTCGTGAAAACGCTGACGATAAACGCAAACAAACACTGAAAAGTCTAGCATTAATTATTGATCTATTGAAGTCTAATTGAGTTAATGAGTTTTAATTGTAGACTGGTGCTTCATTAGGAGTATACTCTTTAGAAACTTTATTTTTTAAATTATTATTATTAATGCTTGAAAGAACATACAAAATACAAAGTAATAATAGTAAGACACATCTTAATACAATTCTTAAAAGTCCAACTAGCAGCAAGAAAAATAAAGATTGATAAAATGTCAAATATAAGTCTAAAACAAAGTACCAAAAAATACAATTACGATACTAAAATCACAATACAAGAAGCTCAACCTTTATAAAAGATCTTTAACAGCTTCCATAATGAGGGCATTTTCATGATGCATTAGCTTCAGCGATTAAAAGAAGACCATTAAATCTTTTGAAAAAGTTTTTAAAGAATCTGCATTTATGAATAAAGTAGTTACCCAACAACATCACAATAGTATCAACCAGAAATTCAACTTCACCTTTCCTGTAAATTTTTTAAAATCAAAGTTAGGTATTACATATACTTCAAGCTTAACCAAGTATAGAGGTTATCCCAGATTTATTTTTGAGGAATTTTTCATAAATAAAACAAATGTTCAAAGAATTAATTCTGCTCCGTAAAAAGTCCATTCATTACAATTTAAATGAAACCTTTGTCTGTGGAACTCGTTACAGGGACAGATGTCATTGATAATTTTAACATGAACTTTCACCTTTGGAAGTATTCTGTTAAAGCACGGTAACCTAGCTTGTGGGCTAGTACCAGTTAAACTAGATCGCGTCCTCTTCCAGTCTGCAGTAAGACTTTAAGCTGTTTTTCCAAAAGACTCTGTGCAATTTTGACATTTCAGTCAAGATGGAAATGGATGATTTCTTTAACTCCACGTAAAGCAAAATAACAGGTGAGTTTTCTTGACACTCTCTTTACTGAGGGGAAAAAATGGGTGTCAGTGGATTTGATGTTGTCAAAGTGTCATGTGATCTAATGTTTTGTTATAAGAATGCATGACCGTGCTTAAGAGATCATATTATTCTAGTTTTTTTTTCTGGACAAACTTTAATTTTATTCTGTTTGCAGGTTCAAATGAGAAGATGGATTACGCTGTGATTTTGAAAGCCCTCCATGGTTAGTTTTGTTTTGTGCAAGAACTTGTTACGCTGTAGATATTTTGCTGTTTTATATTTTATAACTACTTAAATAGGTAAATCTCATGAAACCTGTCAATAACATGCTCATATATGCACATTATCATTCAAATGAGTTGACTTTTTGAAAAGGATTTCATTTTGGATAAAGTGAGGATCACAGGATTTAATTATTTACCTATTTATTTTGCATTGTGAAATTATTTTTATGATAAAACACATTCCAGAGTTAATAAGTAATAAAAGGAAAAATAAAAAGTAAAATGTTTTAAAATTAAAATCATTTAAAAATCATTTAATCATAAGAAAAGATTTCTTGATTTATTGACTTAAAATATAAAATGAATGCATAAAGAAATAGTTTTAAAATAAAGTAATAAAAACTTTTCATGCATGCCAGCAGATAGCTTTCTGCAACTCTCACATGGTCACCCACTAAGCAGGGCTGTGCCCAGTCATTACCTGGGTGGGAGCCCACATGGAAAAATCTAGGTTGCTGCCGGAAGTGGCGTTCATAAGGCCAGTAGGGGGCGCTCAACCTGCGGTCTGTGTGGGTCCTAAAGCCCCTGTATATTGAAAGGGACTCTATACTGTTCAGTGAGTGCTGCTTCCGGATGAGACGTTAAACCAAGGTCCTCTGCGGTCGTCAAAAATCCTAGGATGTCTTTTGAAAAAAAAGTAGGAGTTTAACCCTAGTATTCTGGCAAATTTTTCCCCACTGGCCTCTGTCCTCATCATGGCCTTCTAAATCTCCCCATATCATAATTGGCTTTATCACTCCTTTCTCTCTTCTCTTCCCCAATCAGCTGGTGTATGGTGCACGGTCTGGTACAGTATGGCTGCCGTGGATGCTGCATGGATGAGGAGATTCACCCCAGTGTGTAAAGTGCTTTGAGTGTTCAGAAAAGCGCTATATAGCTGTAAGGAATTATTATTATTGATTTTTTTTTTTAAAATAATATTGTATTAAAATTCAAATTAAAACAGATAATCTAAAAAATAAAATAAGTGTAAACTTATTATATTTTTTTCTATTTTAAGTAATTACAAACAAGCAAACAATCTTTTCAGTGCAAACTATTGTGGGGTTTCAATTGACAGGTTTTGTGAAATTCACCCTCACCCAACATTGTCCTCTGTATTTATTTTCACAATGGATGAATTTGCATGAGGCAAATGAATTTGGAGGAACTTTGCATCATGGCAAATAAAATAAAACTTTCTCTAATCAACATGGCTTTATTGTCTGTGCACTCGCCAGTTGTTTGATAAGCTGAAATCACCTGCTTTACAATGATGTTGTTTGTTTGTGGGTTTGAAGTGTGTTTTATTTCTGCCGGTCATGAGGGAAAGACTACTCCCTATAAAGGCTCCTAAAATGCATTTGATGTATTACAGACCATCTGATTCCTGCAGCGCATAGTTCAGAAGAGCAGTTCGGCCCGTCAGACCTAAGCCCCAACAGCGACAGGTATCTGGAAGAACGAAAACACCTGGAAGAGTTTATAACAGGCATAGGTGAGCCAGAAATCCAGCTGATTGGATTCTTACGGCACAACCAATACTCATGTCTCATTGTTTTTTCCGCAGACACGGTGACCCTACAAAACCTGCAGACAGTGATCGACCGCATTCTGGTGTTTCACGAGCGGACGCAGATGCCGCTGTCCAGTCCGGCCCGGCTAGGGGAGCAGGAGTTGTTCCCTGGATCTGGCCTGTACCTGCCGCATTATAAACTGGCCTCCATGCTGCAGGAGTCCCGGCAAGACAGCATGAGGCTATTCCACCTGCTGTTCGAGCACTTCTTTAGCGAGGAGGATCTGAATGGTGCCGTCGCATTCGGAAAGAGAGGGAAAGTTCCAGACGGCAAGAAGATCTTGGACAGGAGAAAAGTGGACGGGATTATGTGTGAGTAGTTCACTTGGTATCTTTAAACTAACATCTTTTGTCGCTTTTCCACTATCAACCATTCCGTTCCATGATGGGTTACAAATCATATTATATTATAAACATACATACTTTCAGAAATGTTTTGGAGCACCTGATGCTGTGTTCACACCAGATGCAAGTAGACGGGTGAACATTTTGAGTTTACTTGCTTCATTCGCTCATCAATTTCGCTTCATTTGTGCATCAAATTCACTTGACAATAGATGTGGATTCGCATCATAGGTAGGACTTCTGTCTACCCTGTGACTTTAGCTTTGTTGCTAAATGGCTAGCATCGATTTTATTGAGATAGTAGCTGTGCTTTAGAAAGGCTGAAAAGCAGCGTAGATTCGTTCGGCACTGTGTTTGAGTCCACTAGTTCCTTTCAGAGGTGCACCCAGCTCATTGAGTTCATCAACTTTTCCAGAAACTATACCTAGATGATGGAAGCTTTCAGATGTGCTTTAGACTGAGCCCAGCACAGTTTGATGAGCTATTGTCTAGTGTCAGCAAGAGGATTTTCTCTCGGGACACCAATAGCAGGTGCTATGTCATAATTACTCCCCATACAAAAGCAAGCTCCTGATAAAAGATTGACTTAACATGTAAATCATTAACGGTTGACACTTTATCCACGTCTGGTGTGAATGCACCATGACTCTACCCAATAATAATACATAAAATATCTAGCCATAATCTGTTTATTGAAAAAAAAAGTGGTAAAAAAAAGCGGTGTTGCATTCCAAGTCCTCTGAGGTCACGTGATATCTTTTATGTGAAGAACGGAGTAATTTATTAGGTTATGTGTATTTTTGCTCATTTATATTATTATATTGATTTTTTTGTTTATTGAAGGTATAAAAAATGAAAACACTATTTTTATAGAAGCATAAAATGATGATGAGTCATTATGGTTATATTATATAATTATTTAATTATAGTTTTAATTTAGAATAATTCTTATATACATTTGAAGTCAGAATTATTGACTGAATTATTCACCCCCCTCGTTTAATTTAATAGGGTAATCAGGCAAGTTATTGTATAACGATGGTTTGTTCTGTAGACTATCGGAAATTTTATACATATATACATATATATATATATATATATATATATATATATATATATATATATATATATATATATATATATATATATAATTTTTTTTTTTTTTTTTTTTTTTTTTGGTCTGTTTCTTCTGCTTTTTACTCATTTTACCAGGAGAATTAATAGAAATCGCATTCGGTTTGGTTGATATCTTCAATTGTGACTGTATTGGATTATTTCTGTTTGATCACAAAAAAGAGAAATGCATCTGAAATTTAGGAACATTGTTGAATGATGATACAAATTAATCATAGAGCCTTTTGAGTCATTTCAGTGTAACTGACTGTTTCAATTCTGAGAACTGATTCAAATATTTTAGTTCTAAAATTAATAGACCATAAAGTTAATTATGAACAGTTTTATATTTTGAATAATCATTTTGCAAAGACTTAAGCTGTGTCTATCATTTGTAGTTTGTAATCTTAATTTTCCTGTCATAACTACTTACTTTATTGAAAAGGAATTGTCTTGTTTTCCTCCAGCTTATGTTCTACGCTGCTCCACAATAGATGGATGGACGCCTGTGGAATCGTCGAAGCTGAAGAAGGCCTGCATTAATAAATGCAGGCTCCGAATCGGTCAGAAAAAGAAACAAGAGTCTTCTCAAGAGTCCTTTATTTTTTGTGACGAACAATCAGGCAAAAATGACCCTTCTTATATGTAATGGCTGATCCCCAAAAATTTCCATTCACAGTCAAATGTTACTATTATCATTGTACATAAAGGAAACACGGGTTTCCTAGTGACTGACTGAAAGACTTTTGGACATGAACGATTCAGTTTGGAATCACTAATCCAGACGATTCAGCTACAGCACTGAGAGACCAACGATTTGCTATTTTTCCATTACGCTCATTTCAACCAAACCGACATTATCTATAATGTGAGTTTCTGACTGTTGACTCGTTTGGTTATTACCAACCATGTTTAAACCATGTAAACTTTTAGAATAGTCTAGTGCTTTTTCATGTTAGTCATGTAGCATTGTAACAATCAATCAAAACAACATATTTTCAGCATTGTCGGACAATTTCAGTGTTTTCTACTTCTACCCAAATATCCTTAAATATAATAATGTGAATTATTAGCTGTATCAGAAACACCTTAAATTGTGTTTTATTGCCTTCTGTCTGTTTTTCTCTCTGGTTCCATGAGCTGCTCCTGTTTCATCAATCACATTAAATTGATGATAACTTCTTTTTATAGTGCACGACTGACAGAAACATGGCTGACAGGAATACACTCTTAAAGGCATAGTTCACCCAAAAATTAAAATGTGCTCACTTTCAAGGGATTCCAAAGCTTTTTGAGTATCTTTATTTTGTTGAACACTAAAAAAGATATTTTGAAGAAAGCTAAAAACCTTTCATAGTAGGAAAAACAAATACTTTGCAAGTCAATGGTTACAAGTTTCCAACTTTCTTTGAAATATCTTGTCTGTGTTCGAAAGAAAGAGGATCTTGAAGAAAGTCAAGCCAGCTTCTTCCTGATCCCTGTGGCTTTGTGCTGGTTTTGCAAATTCATAAATGACCCAAAACAAACCATTAATATTGGCAACTAAAAATTCGGTAAAGTGGTTTGACAGGCATACTAAGAGCCAAAGGAATAAATAAATCAATTCACACAGGTTTGGAAAAAAAGTAAAGGCTGAGCAAATGATAACAGAATTTTAAGTTTTGGCTAAACGATCCCCTATAAATAATGGTTCTTTAATGGTTTTGTGAAGAAATTTTAACATCCACAAAACATTTTCTTTTTACAAAAGTATTTTATAGCAGAAAACATGACTTAATTTGGGAAAATGATCTGCACACTATGAAATAAAAAGGTTCTTTGAAGATCTTTAGATCACTATAAAATTCTTCTGGGAACCAGATAATAGATTCCTATATAGGCACTTCCTCTGTCCATGGTATAGCTCACTTTTGGGGTCTTTGCCACTGATTTCATACGTAGTACCTTCTACTTTTTTTTTCAGTACCACCTCTGGTGAGGTTCCTAGAAAGCATTCCAGTCAAATTTATGCACTAACTTCCCTCCGTCTCATTCCCTCTGACATACATCATTGATTTTACTATACAAGTGTCCACTACCAGTGGAACATTTAATTGGGTTTAAATGGAATGCCCTAAACCAGGGGTGACCAACCCTTTTCCTGGAGATCTACCTTTCTGCAGATTTCAGTTGCAACCCGTATCAAACACACCTGCTTATAAAGCAGGTGTGTTTATTTAAACATGGTTGCTGTTCAGGCCCAGATTAATTGGTTCAGGTGTATTTGATCAGGGTTGGAGCTGAACTCCGCAGGAAGGTAGATCTCCAGAAACAGGGTTGAGCACCCCTGCCCTGAACCCTTGAACACTTGGAAACTACACTGTTGTAATGTCACAATTGTGTTGCATTCTGGGACAAATATGTGCAGGAGCGGACATATTAAGCTGAATTGCTCCCTCTGTCAAAATCAAGGGGTTGAGTGTACATTTAAGGGCGTACTCACACTATGCTATGCTGTCCGAACAGTGCCCAGGCCCGTTTCCCAGATCGTTTGAGAAGTGTGAGTGCTCTGAATCAGGCTCAAGCAGGGTTCACTTGGCCGACCCTGGCTCAGTTGGAAGAGGTGTACTTGGGCTCAGGCCCGAACCGAAACTGAAGACGAGACGTGACATTTTATGGGACAGTTTGGTATTTATTCATTCATTTTCTGCCGCTTTTCCGGGGCAGAGTCACAGGGGCAGCAGTCTTAGGAGAGAACCCCAGACTTTCCTCTCCCTAGACACTTCCTCCAGCTCCTCTGGGGGGATCCCGAGGCGTTCCCAGGCCAGCCGAGAGACATAGTCCCTCCAGCGTGCCCTGGGTCTTTCCCGAGGCGTCTTCCCGGTGCCACATACCTAATACACCTCCCTAGGTAGGCATCCAGGAGGCATCCAAAACAGATGCCCGAGCCACCTCAGCTGACTTCTCTTGATGTAGAGGAGCAGCGGCTCCTCCTGGGTGTCAAGAGCTCCTCACCCTATCCATTAGAGTGCACCCTGCCACCCTTCGAAGGAAACTCATTTTGGCCGCTTGTATCCCAGATCTTGTCCTTTCGGTCATGACCCAAAGCTCATGACCATAAGTGAGACTAGGAATGTAGATTGACCGGTAAATCGAGAGCTTTGCCTTTCGGCTCAGCTTCTTCTTCACCACAACGGACTGGTACATCGACCGCATTACTGCTGCCACTGCACCAATCCACATCATCTGCGAATAATAAATGAAATCCTGTGGTCTCCGAACCGGACGCCCTCCAGCCCAAGGCTTCGGCTTGAAATTCTGTCCATAAAAAAGGTCCAACATGCACTGGAAACAAATCTGACTCATTGTCGGCAATGCGAACCAGACTCCTACTCTGTTCATACAGGGACGAGACGGCCCTCAACAGATTGCCTCTGACCCCATACTTCCTGAGCACCCTCCACAGAACGCTATGAGGGACATGATCAAATGCCTTCTCCAAGTCCGCAAAACACAAGTGGACTGATTGGGCATACTCCCATGAACCCTCGAGCACCCTGGTGAGGGTATAGAGCTGATCCAGTGTCCCATGGCCCGGAAAAAACTGCATTGTTTATCCTGGATCTTAGGTTCAACCATTGGCCGGATCCTCCTCTCCAGTACCCTGGCATAGACTTTCCCCGGGAGGCCGAGGAGTGTGATATCAATTTATTAATCATTATTGCTGTTTAATGAGCACAAACTGTCGTAGATTATTAAAGACGCAAACCCCTCACTGCACCATAGCTGCACCTTCAGCATACCTTCTTATACCTGCAGCACGAGGACTTTATGATTGTTTTTGAGTGTCAGCAGTGGCTGATCTCTTCTGCGAAATATTTGACTGTGTGTCACTGCATCCCAAACGACTAAACGATATAACTATAGAAATCTCCACTGTGCTGAGTGAGAGTGCTTACTGGAGAGCGCATCATCGATGATGTAAGCGTGCCCAGGCCTGAATTTAATGTAAGTGCGGGCCGTCGGGGGAAATAGGAGGGAGGACAAGCGTGCTTTGGCCCATTTTAAGGCAACTGTGCATAGTGTGAGTACGCCCCAAGCTTCCCTTATTCACATGATGAAGTGGAACACAGTTTAAACTTGCGAGTGTGTTTCTAAAAGTGGAGGAGAATGCAGTCTAAAACATGACATATCCACACTGCTATTCACAGATAGGTCAGAGAGTAACATCACTGTCAGCGCCATTGGATTGGTGACATGAGACACCAAACCTGCTATATTTATTTAAATAGTCAGCAACTGCCACTGCTTAAAAGATCTATTCTATCAGTCGCATCCACTACCTTGGTGTTGTAGGTTGGTTTGTGTCACAAGTTTATTCATTTTTATGAAGATGCTGAGGAATCTTCCCACATTAATTGATACTAAACTGCAGTGGAAACGCAAACCAAGCCCAACCATATCGTTCCGCACTGTAGAAAAGTGGGTTACAATATCATATCACTGTGAAAATTAGTTTGTTCTTTCTGACATCTTCATTTTTAAGTGTAGCTCATGCAAAAATGTACAGTATCATCAAAAGTGTACAGTAAATTACACTTTTGTACCAAAACATGAAGGATTTTAATCTGAAAATCATTGGCTTTGATGGATTGATTGTTTGCCTGTATAAGACTTCGGTGTATCAACAGGTTTTCATTTAGATTGGCTTCCGATATGTTTTTGACTCTCAGAATGCCAGGAAAGCCACTGATTTGCATTCATATCATCATATCATTTTAACATTTCATTTATAATCCTAAGGACCAGGGTCAGAAATGAACATGTTTATTAAGGTGCAGTATTCGCCAATATAATTATATCTTATTTTTAATTAAATCTGTATAGTCTCGTATACTAAATATTGATGCTAAATTTAGCCACTGAGATATGAACTGTTACCATTCACAAGAAAACACTTTAAAGATTTGTAGGAGTCATAGATGTGAACCAGAGGCTGCTACTGAGTTTTATTTCAGTATAATGATGTATTTCCAGCTGAAACTGAATATTAAATAAGGGGCAGGCTTTATTTGTGCAATCTTCCTCTTATCTTTCACTTGCAGCAGGCGTGACTATGAATATTTCACCGTAGCCCTCAAACTGACATCATTAGAGAAGGACTGCTGTTCCAGAGCAGAAGGACAGATTTTTGATTAAAATGACCAAAACAAACAGATTCAATGGATTAATTTGCAGGAATTGTTCATTTTAAGACTAACGATGTGCAATTTTAAAATAAACATTGTAAATTCAGATTTTAATGTCGACTTCATGATTTCACGCAGCAAGGCTCACAAGGTAGGCCTGTAAAATTTGGACAAATAATAACATTTATAAATAATAAATAATAATAAATAACAATATTAATAAAATGGAAGGAATAAATGCAATAGGAATAGATCTAAATGCAGTTTCACATTTCTCTTTATTTGCAACCGTAAGCTTGTGAGATTTTGTTCATTTTAATGTTATTTTATCTTAGACTCCTGTTCATTTCTGACCCTGCTGTAGATCAATTAGCATATATAATTACTGCCAGACATGGGATATCAATGATAGTAATTTAATTTTAACCACAGACAGACAATTAGCGGTGTGCTTTAATGAAATTCCACAATATTTCATACGGAAATCAGTGCTTTCATTCTCATATGTGTTCTGATATTTAATGAAATATTTGGCATAAAGCAGATTTTAAGACTTCCAAAGGCTCACTGGTTTTCAAAAACATGGATTTTGGATATATTTATATATGGTGTCTTCAAAAGTTTCCTATTGGTACGATAAGCTTTAGTGTGGTTATGAAAGGTCAGTCTTTTCTTCATCTGCATACTAACATTGACATTTATTTTAGTACTTCTACAAATTTGTTTTAAGTGTGTAAATACGTGTTCATTCTGATGTGTCTTAAGTGGTCTTATATTATGTCATAGTGGTCATTTTATGAAGCGTTACAATAAAATCAAATAAAACAAATGTTGCCTGTGATAAATTTCTACTTCTGAATAAATCATCCAGCTTTTTGTTGCATGATTTCTTTTATATTTAATGTTTAAGGGACTGTTTCTTAATTCAGTGTGTTGTATTGCTTAGTTTTACAAGTGATTTGATGTGAAAATAAAGGTGGTATATATTTTTAAACAAATGTATTTAATTCAGTTTCATTATAGGTAGCTAAATCGATTTTATTATTTGAAAAAAAAACATCGACTGAACAAAAAGAAATATAAACATGAAAATAAGGAAATATTTCACCTTAAAAATAAAACTACAATAAACAAATAAATAAAAACTCAAGGTCATGGTAGAAATAGCAAAAAAACAATCCACCTGTGTTTCCGTAGTCAAATATGAGTCAGTATATTATTAGAGACTAAACATAGCAATCATAATGTCATCTGTTTCTTAAATCTGCATAATTATAGATTGCCTCTTAGACATTAATGATGTTATTTTAAAAATGTGCATTGCGGAAATTGTTTTCAAAAGTGTTTTCAGGGTTCCAAGACACTATTGTTGTGTAAAAGGTCTAAAATACATAAAAAGTTTTCCAAAAGCATTATTTGGATCGCAACTCCAGATTTGACATGAAAATAGAAATGGCATTTTCTGAGATATGACTTGGCTGAAAGATACTATATATTGCCAGAAGTCTCAGGAGCTCAGTCAATTCATGTGTTATTGGTTGACACTAGGGATGTAACGGTATCAGAATTTCACAGTACGATAATACCTCGGTATGAATGGCACGGTACGGTATTTATTGAATAATTTACAGGAAAAACAAAACTAATAAAAAGACTCCAAAAAAGTGCTAAAAGTGTTTATTTACCTTAGCACTGAACATATCAATGACATACAAATTAGCATTAGAAAGAAACCGAAATCCTTCCACACATCCGAGTTAAAACTCGCTTTAGATTCGATCATTTCCAGCTCTTTTTCTTCCCCGCTACTAGCAACACACTCCATTTCCGCATTACTGGATCTGTAGTGACATCAGACCGCAAAGGATGATGGCCACGCCTAGGCTGATGGGAATTGTAGTTCCCGATACCTCCCGTTAGCTTCATTCGCCTAAGCAAACTTTTCTCAGAAATATAGTTTTATTGAGTCATGCGCCTACGGTAATATTGAAAAAAATTACTATTGCAGTATGACAGTATTTACAATATTGTTACATCCCTAGTTGAACACAAGTCCATTTCTGAAATTTCCCTCACAACTAAATATTCCAAAGGCAACTGTTAGTGGTATTATAATAAAGCAACTGGAAACAATGACAACCCAGCTATGAAGAGGTAGTCTATGTAAATTCACGGAGAATGTTAAGGCACAAGATGTGGGGTTGTTTTTCAGGGGTTGCTTTGCTTCTTAAGGCCAATTTATACTTCTGCGTCATGTACATGCAGATTCTGTGTGGCCTTTACAAAGTTGCATACAGTACCTTTGCAATACCCTGACACACACCAAAAAAGTAACTACAAATGACAGGGAGAGCAAGATGGTTTGTGTTTGGTTTGATGACAAGTGGGGTCATGGCCGAGAGCAGTGCAAGTGGAGCGAAACCAATGGCTGTATTTTTAACAGTTAAGGAACTCAAGTTGGATATTTTTGTTTTGTGTTTTGTACTTTATGATTAAAGTTATTCAACGTTTGCCGGTTCCCGCCTCTTTCTTCCTTAAATGAATGCAAGTTTGAACTACTACAGTAGCATTGTACACGTTAACCTAAAACATAAGAAAACAGAAACTTGACACAATGGAACATAGAAACCTCTAAGTGTTATTGCTAGAGATGCACAGACTGAACGCAGAAGCATAAATGCCTGCAACAGCATCACTTACATGCAGGCGATTCACCATGGGGTACAGCAATCACTCAATGCACAAGTATTAATCAGGTTTTATACTAAGTAAAAGAAACATACCAAGACATTTTGGGCAATTTTGTGCTCCCAACTTTGTGGGAAAAGTCCAGAATGACTGTGCACCAGTCCACAATGCAAGATTCAAAAGGAAAATGAATAATGACTTTGGTGTGGAGGAACTGGAATGGCCTGCACAAAGTCCTGACCTCAACTTGAGAATACCTTTTGACCTAAATTAGAGCAGAGACTGTGATCCAGGCTTTTTCATCAGTGCCTAACCTCACAAATGGGCTTCTAGAATGGTCAAAATTGACCGTAAACATACCCCTAGACCTAATTAACATCTCATGTAATTCAATAAAGAAATCTTATTAGTTGGCTATGAAAGTTTGTTTCTGCTACAGAATAAAATATATTTTAACTTTGTCTCAATTCTGACATTCTCAGTATAGCGACTGCAGTTTAACATCTCAAAATTCTGACTTAAAATTGACTTTAAATTGTAAGTTTATTTGATTTTGTGAGATTCAAACTCAGAACTGCGACTTATAAACCTTTAAATTCTCAATTGCAAAACAAATATCATGATAAACTCTAAAATATTCAAAATATAAATATAGGAAAATAAAATACATTTTGTATTGCCATCGCCAGTTTACATCTCACAATACTGACAGTTGACTTCTTGTTTTTGCTACTCTTCTAAATTGATATGCTGAAACTTTTCTTTTAAAGTTTTCGTTAAATCAGGAGGAAAAAAAGTCAGAATTGTGAGGTAATTTTTTAAAAAATACTTAAATTTTTGCCCGAAAGGCTTCCATAATTGGCATTCCACCAACACCATTAGCCACATAACCGTTTTTGATTATTTCCTTATTCTTTTGCTAATGAAACAATTTTCCTTTCTACACAAATTATTTTAAACTTGATTTCAGATACAGATTATTACTTACCCACAAAACAATTTAGATAGATCTTTGGATAGATCTTTTCTGTAATTGTAGGAAATACTGAGGTAAAGCTTTGTTTCTATTTTAAACAGTTTCTCCAGCTGTGTATGAAATAGAGAGACTGAAAGCACTACTGCAGGCTGAGAGAAGCAAAAGTGAGTTGATGGGTGAAACCATCAGCAGCCTGAGGCAAGACAAAGAGCTTCTTCAACAGGAACTTACCAAGAAAGCTGAACTCATCTGTGACTTCCTGCAGGACCAACTGCGTCCAGGTGACTATTCCTTAAAATCCCATCAAATCTTGACTGTAAAATATGAATGGTTGTGATTTGGATAAAGATTGTCTTATTTTCTCTCATTGGTAGATAAAAGGAGGACACTTTCATCAAGTCAAATAGAGGCAGGCAGTTCCCATCAGATTGTTACCTCCATTCCCGAAGAGGGCACTGCATTCGACTCTCCTGCCCTTTTTGACTCTTTTGAGGAAGTAGAGCTTCATCCACTGGAAAGGCAGAGGAGCATCAAGATTTCGTCAAAGAGAAGCAGAGATGGCGAGAACACTCGTGTCCGAAGTAAGTTGTGCAAGACTGGATTTACTACAATTTTAAGTACCAGCAACAATTCTTTATTCCGTAGAGTTTCACTAAAGAAGGTTGTTACTATTTTTCAGTGAAAAACGTTGTGGGGGTTATTGCACGATATATGGCTGCGCTACAAGAGTTCCGACGTAGCGTCTCCATGAAAGTGGCGTTTGACAGAGTCGGTGTGGACCGCAACACCATTTCCAGGACAGCAGCCATTGCGGAGCTCAGTTTGGCAGCCCCTGAAATCTTCCACGCCCTTCCACCATGGGACGAAAAGGAGGAAACATTGGCACATTATGCCATCAGGTGCCGACAGGCCATGGATGACAGCATTAAAGCCAAGATTAAAAACATGAAAGCTAAAGGAGAACTTCTACCAATCGTCAGCAAATAAAGTACAAAGTTTATGTTTACTTTCTCAGATTTCCAGTGGATGTGACCACTCTAATTGAACACTATTTCCAGGTTTGGCCTTGATTTTTATTGTTGCCATGCTCAATCACAAAGTGAATAGTATATGGCAGCATAGTTGTTGTATATGTTCAAGCAGTTGTTGTGTTGATCATCTTGGCTTCTAAATGAAATAAAACATAGTTGTTTTGTATGCCTTACAGTGTCATTTTGCCTGACCAGTATTTATTTCGGTGTTAAGCATTCTGTATGATCGCATGCTTATTTCTATCACAAACTACAGTGGGTCTTTGTACTTTTACAGTGCCACCTCTTCTTTTTCAAATGTCAGATTAGTGTTGTGTAAAAAGATTGCAAAGACTGTGAAAAATAGGTGTTTAATTATCTTACGCTGCACAGTGGGTCCAATGATTATAATGTGAGTAATAAATATAACGTCACAATGTCAACCACTTTGGTGTTTGTGTGATTTTTTTTGTTGAAAAAACATTGTGCTGTTGTTGACTAGGAATAACTCAACAGGCAAATCAATGTTATATTTTAAATCTATAATATAAACAATTGTCAGTATACCTTATTTATATTGAATATAACACAAAAATAAGGCTGGAAAGATGGAAGAGATACAGTTGGTTCCAGTTGTACCTTTGTGTACAGAAGAGATTGTTACCAAATCAATTTCTAACCAATTTATATGGATCTCCAAAATGACTAAATTGCTGGATTTTGCATGCCAGGCCAGTAGTTTTTGATGTCAAATAGCAAAATATAAGACGGGAATTTGATCAAATTTAAATGTGGAACTTAGATCAGAATTGAATAAATTGTGTATGTGTATTCTCAACGAGAGACAGAACTACATTTCCATTCATGCCAATTTAACTCTGACTAGGGTCCTTTGGGTAACTTATTTTCTAAAAAAAAAAATAGTTCAATCAAAGTTAAAGATGATATATGAAAACACTCCCTTCTTCCCTTTCAGCAGACATGGATGAGAGAGCGTATCCAGAACAGAACGAGAAGACGATTCGCAGCACCCAAACAGCTCTCCGCAACTTTCGGGATTTCCTGGTTTCAAAGTATCCAAACGAGACCAGAGAAATTTACAACATCCCCTGCCACGAGTTAGACATCTACTTGGCCTCCTTCTTCGTGGATGCTCGCCAACGGGATGGCTCAGAGTATGAGCCCAACAGCCTGGCAAACTATCAGTGTGGCCTGGAACGCTATCTGAAGGAGCATCGGTATGCCTACAGTATTACAAGAGACCGCGAGTTCCAGAGATCCCAGGATGCCCTCAAGCAAAAGCAACTGGAGCTCAAGTTCAAAGGTAAAGGCAACAAACCACACAAGTCAATGAAACTGACCCTTGCTGACGAGCTGCTCCTGAGAAAACGGGGGCTTCTGAGTCGCTTCAACCCTGAGGGTTTGCTTAACCTGGTGTGGCTCAACAACACCAAGGCTTTTGGCCACTGTACAGGTTTCCACAGTTCCACTCTCAAATGGGGCGATGTGCGGTTGCTCACCACAGAAACTGGATCAGAGTGTCTAGAGTGGACCTACCAGGATTTAAGTGACCCTAATGCCAGAAACAGAAGATCCACAACTGAGTGCCGGATCTATGCTACTCCACACGCTCCTCAAACCTGCCCAGTAGAAGACTACAAGCATTTTGCTCAACGCAGACCTCAAGCCATGCTCTACGAAGATGCCCCATTTTATCTGTCTATCAAGCCCGTGGTCAACCTTGCCGCCCTACACTGGTACAACTGCCAAGCTCTGGGAAAAAACAAATTAGCAAAGATGGTCAAGACCATGTGTGAGAAAGGCAACATTCCAGGGAGAAAGACCAATTTCAGTGTTTATCAGAGTTGCAGTAGCTTGTCCGAGGCTCAGAGCAATCAGCTAGTTCTGATCTGCAATGACCTCAGGCAACAAGCCGTCCAGTCAGGTAGTTCCCATCCCGGCAGCACCAACTTTGTCATTACTGGTTCTTTCGACTCTACTGACTCAGCTTAAAGGTGAAATATTATTTTTGAGCCTCTAGTAGCAAACAACTCTTCTGTTGTTTCCAAACAAGCTTCTTAAACACTTACCGGTCTTCCATTTTTAGGAGATTCAGGTAATCCAGCTCTAAATGCACCCAGTGGATAACCTATTAGCCTTTTCTCATAGTACTTTTTACATCATTTTATTTATTTATTTATTTATTTTTGGAAAGGTGGTAGTCACATTCTAAATGGACCTAAAAAGTAATATTTATTTTGGACTGTTCAAACCAAGGAGTCGATGTTTAAATTATTTAGCCCATTCTAGCAGGTTTTGACACAAGAGTTCGCCAACCTTTATGACAAGTGCCATCCTTGAAGTATATAAAATGAGCTCTGTATGCAGAGTACTGCTGTTTTCCAAACTCTACCCACATCTCCCAATTATAGGATAAGCAGGTAGCCTTTAATTCACTATCATTAATTCAGCAAGAAATATATGTCTGACTGCTCAAACCAAGGAACTGATGTTTTAATTATTTTTAGCCGATTCCAACAGATTTCTACACAAGGGTTTGCCAACCTTTTCAACAAGAAGTGCCATTTGTTCCATTTAAAATAAGCTGTGTATGCTGATTCTTGCTGTTTCCAAATATGTTTTCCCCGTCTTCCAATTTGGGAACATGCAAGTATTCCTGCTTCAATTCCCTGCCGTTAACTGAGCAAGACATCTTTGTGTCGAACTGCTTATAAAAAGGGATTGAGATTTGGATAGTTTATTTAGCCCCTTCTGACAGATTTCTCCACCGTTGGTTGCCAACCCAAACACCAAGTGCCATTTTTTAATTTTCCATTTAAAATTGCTATATGCTGATATCTTTATTTGCCAAGTAACTGAGGGTTTTTCAAAGCCTCAAACGAACTCATACTTTTCCCTGTCTGCTGCCTTTTGCCTCACAGCTCAGGATAGTTACTCGTGAAGGGCTTGGGCCTGTTTGTGTCCTTGTGGTTCCATTAGCCAATAAGTGTTTTTAGCCTCTATGTGTCCATATGCAGATATACTAATTGCTTTCAATAATGTGCAAAAGTCTTTTGGCCTAGTTTTCACCAACATAAAAAAGGTTTTAAGTTTGATATTTCTATCTTTCAGTGTTGTGCTTCAGTAGGAATCACCAGTTTACATTTCCAAGTATTATGTCTAATTAGTGCACTAACCTAGTGAGATTTCTATATGCACAGCAGTCTGCTACACACAGACATCTAATCTCACCATCATCCAGTCCATGTGGAAAGACATTAAGAAACAAAACAAACTCGGAATGACTGAATCCCTAGGACACTTGGAAAAAACTACCATCAAAGCTGCAGTAAGGCAAGTAATATTTCTAATAGTGCATTTACAATGTAGATCGTGTCATAATTGAAACAGTACTTTGTAACGTTGTCTAAAAAGGCCATAACTTGTCTAAAAAGGCCATAAAGTAAAGGCCATGCAATGTCTTCGCTTTGGGATGTAATGTCAAGCAATTCCACACTTTCACTTTATTATAAAGCTTTAGCAAGAACAACCTTGAAATAGTTTGCCATTTCTTTGTGCTTGCTTTTAATCTACACTTCACTAAAGGAGTGGGAATCACAGGCCAACTTATGATACGCTATTATCACATTATTTTTAACAAGAGTTAAACAAGACTTTTCCAAATTCTGCAATAGTTAAACGCAAGGCCCTTCAAATTATATGTTCATATCCTATTGATATATTCACTTAATATAAATTTTGGTGGAATTAATTAGTTTGTTTCCACATGTTCCTGTATAAAGTCTCACAACACTGACCGCGGGCAAGCACAAGCAATCTAGCTAGCAGAAAGAGAGTCTTTGAGGGTGAGACAAGTGGAAGATTCCAGATTCAAGATGATGATATATATATATATATATATATATATATATATATATATATATATATATATATATATATATATATATATATATATATATATATATATATATATCCATCCTAACATCTGATGGCCAGAAAGTGATTATTTTTTTAATAAATTGTTCAAATTTTGGTATTTGTGATGCAGCGAGTCCAGAGCCTGATGTTTACACTATGATTTAATATAAAAATCACTTTAAAGTTTGATATGACTAAACAGTGGCCATAAATGAATATTTTCTCAAATGAGTAGTGGCTTGGACAAGGAAACATTGTTCCATACTTATTCAGATCTTTTGTACATTTAGATACATATTGATACTTGGTGCCAGAGTATAGAAAATGTATCGATGTGAAATATCACAATATATCGGGATACTTTGTTTCATCACTACTAAACACGTACCATGAACATGCATAACATGACTGTTTAATTACAAAAAAAAATCTGTATTTACAAGAACATGACAATGGCGACATTCTAAAAAATATATAAAAAAATGACATTGTTGCACAAACAAACAGGTAAAACAAAAAAGTTTTCTGTTTTTGCCCGAAAATTTTGTGTAAACGGCGCCTAAATTAAATCAACATTTAGTGTATGCACCCTTCCTAGCATTTTGTCTTTGGTACACTTAAAAATAGTTTGTCAGGTAGTTTAAACGGTCTTAAAATTATTTTTTGTTGTTGGTGAAAATACTCGTGCCTAAGAATTTAGCACAATCCTGTACATCTATCAGTTTTTACAGCAGCTGAGCAACTGCCATTTTGGTAACTGAAAATGCTACTGGATGTCTCTCGAGGAATGACAAACAAAGGGCCACAAAGCCACTGTGTTAACACTACTCTGAATCTAACAGTACAAAGGACAGCAAGTGGGAAGTATTAAACATTACGAACAAACATATGGCAGCTTAAAACTCTAGTAGTCTATTTAGGTATATAAAGTTTAGATTGTTGTTTCTGAATGTACTGTATATGCAACTGTTTCAAGTCTTTCTGTCATTTGTATAACTACAATTGTCCGATTATACTCTTCATTGTCCAGTGCAGTATTACATCTAACTACGTTACAAAGTCATTGCTAATTTAAGTTCTTTTACTATCTACGCCAAAACAATAACCTTGATGATGTTAAAATGTCTATCCAGTTGTTTAATATATGTTGTAGACAAATGTAGCAAATATATGCTATTCTTCTTGTATTCTTGTCTTGTGTTCGTACAAATGTTCTCCAAAGTAGTAAGCACTTATCAGATGTTGTTGCATTGTTAGCTGCGTCCGTGTTAGATATATTAAGGATATGTGCCTGTTAAACATATGTGCCTGATATACAGTACTCTATTCTTGAACATACACAAGTATTATTTTATATATTGGTGTCTGAGGCACGAGGCTGAGAAACAATATACAACCACAAATAAAAGCAACTCTTCAATATCTATAAAGTTTGTTGTTTCTCAAAAAACTTTTTCTGTGTTTTTGTTTCCCACATGGCTCGGGGTATCTTTACACAGCAACAATGTAGTACACAATGAAAGTTAAATCTTTTAAGAGACTATGTTGTCAAAGCGATCTTAGTTCACAAAATAAAATGATTAAAATGCTGTATTATGCTTGCTGGACAAGTAGGTGGTGATGTCACATTGAGAAGGGGCATTATGTGCATATATTCAATCTACTGCTTTGAAATTAGATTTTTTTCCACAATTTATTTATTTGGGGGGTTGGGGGGGGGGGGGGGGGGGGGCTTTATTGATTTATGTTCAATCCACTTAAATTTAATTTTTCTTATGTTGTCCCAACACAAATCAATTGTGTGGAACCCAGCATTTTTGACTGTATGCTTCTAAAGAGAGGGTCTGGTAGGATCATCTGAAGGATGAAGGTGTGGAAATTTCCTCATTCACATCTTACACGTTTGTTGTGTAACGAAGCCATGTTGGACAATCAGAAAAAAAAAAACAGCAAACACTCTGATGATATAAGGCGAAACCAAGCGGCAACCTCCCACTCTACCTTTTGAAGCAAATACAGAAGTAACTAAAACTAAAATCTCTGCTAGTCCTGGCTCCACAAGAGCAAATTTATATTGAGCCCACTGTTAAAATGGCTAAATTTACAGCAGAAAAAAAGGTGTTTGGTACTAGGAACAATTTTGGTTCATATAGCTAATATTACCCTTCATGACAACTGTGAGGGGGGTGAATTATTTTATAACTCATCCGTTTATACTTATATTTAGTTATAATAAGTCTGCAAAATTAAGGGCGAGGCCACTTGAATGACATATGTATCGCTGGTCGCCGTCACTTCAGCTCAGCTGAATCCGGCTGATTAGCCACTGAACTCGGCATATACATTGTATTTTTGTTTTGTTTTATGTGGCTTTACACAGTCCGTTGCCTTTTGGAACTATCAGATGATATGGCATGCAGTGTGCACCGTCATTTCCCAGGTCAGTGAAATTATATACTTCTTTATCTTTATAAATGTATTTGTTTTATTTCATATCATTCAAGATTATTTTATTTAGACCTGTAATGCACTCCAGAATCTGACAGATTAATTAGCTGTAGGCTCTAGAACAGTCATCTGAAACATTGTCAAACAGTGCTATGCCTGGATTTCTATAGACTGTATTTGAAGTGTTTGGGAGTTATTTGTGTATTCCTCCTGTAGAAAAACGTCCTAGGAGCAATGCTTAGTGGCTCAATGTATTACAAAAGGGTTTTTATAAGTCTAAACACTTCATTGATATAGTATACAACCAAGCACTCGTGGTCCAAACACAAACGAGTCACAGGAAATAAAGTATTAAGCGTTTCTCCAAAGAAAAGCCCTTTTAAACAAAATGCTAGCAGGCGTCTGTAGCTAAGCTTACGTTCCTCCACTTTGCCCTTGTTTGGTATTGCTACAATCGGTATTAACAAAATGGTGACGGTTGGTTACACCTAGTTGGTAGATTCTTTTGCGTTTTTCAGAAGTCTATGTGTGACTTCACGGATACTACGTCCATATCTTTTACAGTCTATGGGCAAAACTTAACCCTCACTGTACCCAGAGTTTCGGAAAGTCTTCAGAAAATCAGAAATTTTGGTTTCAGTCACCCAATAGTCCATTTTTATGTGAACAAACAGTGAAACTGCGTAGAAAAAGTGTGATTTTGAAAATGCCTATGTTCATGCAAACAGGGCCTTATGTTCAGTGTTTAGGACTCATTGTCACAAAACTAATTCAGTTCATTTAAACATTACTTCACTATTAGATAGTATGTGTTTGAATTCATAAAAACAAGTACCAGCCTGATGACTCAACTAGTTGTGAAGTTTGCATCCTATGAATGCTTTACAAACTCATCAAACCTACTCCCTTTTTTACCTCGGTGTACAATATTACTGTGTTTAATAAAAAAATATGATGTAAGGCTCAGACAGCGTCACCAAACTGTTGACTTGTGCCTAAACCATTCAGAAACTGAATACTGTGTATGTGGCCTTAGGTTCGTCTCTCACGGTCACCTTTTATTGGACAATTTGCAAATTGTCTCGTCCGTATTTACCGCCTTTCCCTTCTTGTTTGATCAACACCCAAAATACTGTCAAACTGCAGAATTTGGGTTTTTTTGAGACCAGGTCACTAGGTATGCGACTCGCCATCTTTCCCCACCTCTCACCTCCCCACCTTACATATGCACTTTTAGATGTTAATTCAATTATATTTAATGTTTTTCTCCTATATAAGTGCATTGTTTTTACGACTCTGTGTCACTGTTTAGCAGAGGACAATTAGGACAATAATCATGATGCCTTTGTTCATTTTATCCCCTGGATGACCAAAATAAATAAATACATTTTTAAAAATTATAAACAAAAAATAAAATAAAAGACAAATTTGTAATTCGTTCTCCAAAAAAAAACAGTCTTAGTGATTAGCCATCAGCAGCTAATACTAATGACCCAAGCCTACTGGACCCAGATGAGGATGCTCCAAACATTTCGGGTCACATGCTAGCAATACTAGAAACACGAAATGCAGGAAATACCAAGATAGTTGCCTGAAGTTTTTGCTTACGAATGGATGAGGCCATCCAAATTAATAAGACATTTGCAGACGACTCATCCCCAATACCGCGACAAGCCCAGAGCATTTTTTGAGCTCAAGGCAAATGAAATCAATACACAGCCAAAATGATGAGGGACGTCACAGCTATTGACGAGAAGCTTTTAAAAAATTGGCAACTATTTGGCAACTAATATACGGCCAATGTAATGTCCAAAGGCTTACGTATTTCAGTTACAAATGGCCTACTGATGTTTTGCTTTTATATTTTACATTAGGCTGTTAATTTGTGCATAAACATATCTAGATATAGCATTAAACATACCATTTGTTTGAAAGCAAACATTTTTGTCATCCTTACTACAAACTTATATGAGTGATAATGTTACTTACACTATCTTACAATATTTTCTAGGGGAAAAGGGGGTCTCAAAAAAATAAATTAACAAAAAATGGGAACCACTGCTATAGGTAACATACTTGTTTTGAAGTTCAAATTCAAATGCATTATTATACCAGCAAAACTGTAAAAATGAAAAAAAAAATATTTACATTTTTTTACGAAACATAAAAAGAAGCTAAAATTTAAGTATTATAAGCTGAGCCTATGGAGATGATATTTGAAACCTAGATGACTTTGAAACCTTTTTCGACTTTGAAACCTTTTTGTTGTAGACATATACAACATCTTTACTAATAAACCCATATTAATTAGTCATAAGAGTATTATATCTGACTTTTGCGTTTGGAATTGAGAACATTAATCTTTTCTAAAGGACTGTAGTCATTATATGGTCATAAACTGACTTAAACAAGGACATAAATTGACTTAAAAAAAATACAGTTGCAATCTGAATTATTAAACCCCCTGAATTATTAACCCCAGTTTATTCCCCAATTTCTGTTTAACAGAAAGAAGATTTTTTCAATACATTTCTAAACATAATAGTTTTAATAACTATTGTAATTTAATCTCTAATAACTGATTTATTTTATCTTTGCCATGATGACAGCACATAATATTTTACTAGAAATTTTTTCAAGACTATACAGCTTAAAGTGAAATTTAAAGGTTTAACTGGGTTAATTAAGTTAACTAGGCAGGTTAGGGTAATTAAGCTATTGTAATTATAGTTATTGTATAACGATGCTTTGTTCTGTAGACTATCGAAAAAAACATAGCTTAAAGGGGCTAATAATATTGTCCTTAAAATGGCTTTTAAAAAATGTAAAACTTCTTTTAGTCCAGATGAAATAAAACAAATAAGACTTTCTTCAGTAGAAATAATACTATCAGACATACTGTGAAAATTTCCTTGCTCTGTTAAACATTATCAAATTAAAAAAAAAAAATCCTAAATTAAATGGGGGCTAATAATTTTGATTGCAACTGTGTATATATATATATATATATATATATATATATATATATATATATATATATATATATATATATATATATATATATATATATATATATGACAATTTAAGTCTTTGTAATGTAATCACATTAAAAAAAAAAATAATATCACATAATGGTTAAGTTTTCATAATTTTATGTAAAAAAAACTACAACAATACAACAGTCTTAAAAAAATTGACCAAACAATTCATGAAATATGAGAGTCATCCATCAATAGGGGAACTAAGTTTTCACTAAATGCTAATACTGTCCTTAGAGCTGATGTTCATTTACTCAAGGGGGTCAAGTCTGGGTAACACCGGCAGGATGAGGTTCCCAAAGGAGGAATCCTGAGTGATGAAGAAGCCGGATGAGTGTGCATGAGCGTGCTGAAATCAAAACACATAAACACTTCATATCATGAACATCAGGTGAACTCTGAAACTCCAAAACATGATGCTTCTGGTACCTGTAAAGCCGCTTTCTGCTGCGCTGCAATGTGCTGCTGTTCAGCCTGATCCCTGAACTCTTTATTCACAGCTGGTCTGGAGAGGGGAATGCTGGGAATGAGAAGGAAAACATATTGTGTTCATGTTAGCTTTTCGATTCAAATAACAATATACTAGTAAAACAGTTTGGTTATAAATAATTAAAAATACAAATAAATAATGATTTATTTAAAATACATAAAAAATAAAAACAGTAAATCTGTTAGTATAAAACTTGTAGTAACAGTGCTCATAATTTTTGGTAGGTGTGACTAAATTTTGGATGACAAAGTTAGATAGCATTCTCAGATCCACTGTTAATGCTGCTTTCAGAATCACTGTCTATCTACCCTGAATCTGCGAAATATTGCTAAGTTACATGCAGAAAAGCTAGTTTATGACTTCTAGGCTAGATTACTGTAATGCTCTGTTTGCTGGTTCCCCAGCATCCTCAATTAATAAACTTAAGCTAGTACAAAATGCAGCTGCCAGAGGCCTTACCAGGTCTAGAAAATATGATCATATCACCCCAATTTTATCCTCCTTACACTGGCTGCCTGTTAAGTTCCATATTGATTAGAAAATATTGCTTCTTATCTATAAAGCTTTAAATAATCTAGCTCCTATTTATCTAACTAACCTTTTGTTACGCTACAATCCAACCAACTCTCAAAACTCAGGGCTACTGGTACCTAGAATAGTAAAGTCGAGTAAAGGAGGCAGAGCCTTCACAATTATGGCTTCTAAACTCTGGAATTGTTTCTATGTTTGTTTATATAACTGCTATTTTCATTTATACCGAGGCCCCTGAAGATTATGCAGCGCCATTGATTCGATCCAAGACATGTGAAGAAATAATGCCAAGGTATCCATAATCCTGCACCAGGCCGTATCCTGAGCAGATGCTGTGGTGGTCATGGAGGAGTAGGGAGCATGAAATTGATTCCTGAAAGACCCAGTGTCAGAGGAGCCCCCGCATCAATCCTGTGGGCCAGCCTGATCATCCACCGGCGACCTACCCACACCTGCAACAGTTCTCCACGATGGATGACCAGCATTCTCCAGCAACAAGACTGCGCTCCACACAGGAAGTTTGGCCAGAGGAGAAATGGTCATGCCCAACAGAGCCTGGTTTTTCTCAAGGTTTTTTTCCTCGCCACTGACTTGCTTTGTTTAGAGCTGCACATCCATGGATTTGCTCTTTAGTGTTTGCCCTTTCAGCAGTGACATTTAAATCACACTGAACTGAACTAAACTCTGAAATCTGGACTTTACTAGAACTTCTATATTAAGCGACTTTGACACAATCTACATTGTAAAAGCACTATATAAGTAAACATGAATTGAATGTGTCTGTGATGCCAGTGTAAAAATCAGCTGTTGTGCACGTAATGAAACTTCCCTTTTCATGCAAACCCTTCCCTCTTTAGTCATTCCCGCCTAAACAAAGCTAAACCCACTTCTCTGACTTTTTTCTAACTATAGGTGTGTAAACACCCTGCTGAAACAGGGGTTTCATGGCCCATTAAATGATTATATTTTGTTTGAAATTTGGAAGAATTGTTTTAATTTCTTTATAGAAATTAAATAAATATTACCATTTACTTAAATCTGGAAAATCTGATCATTTTCAGGTGGTCAACATACAGTTAAAGTCAGAATTATTAGCCCACCTGCATTATTAGTCCCCCTGTTGTTTTTCTTCCCCAATTTCTGTTTAACAGAGAGATTTTTTCAACACATTTTTCAACTAATTTCTAATAACGGATTTTATCTTTGCCATGATAACAGTAAATAATATTTGACTAGATATTTTTCAAGACACTTCTATACAGCTTAAAGTGACATCTAAAGGCTTAACTAGGATAATAAGGTTAACTAGGCAAGTAAGGGGTAATTAGGTAAGTTATTGTATAATGATGGTTTGTTCTGTAGACTATCGAAAAAACATAGCTTAAAGGGGCTAATAATTTAAAATTTAAAATGTTTTTTTAAAAATTCTAAAATATTTTTTTTTCTAGCCGAAATAAAACTAGACTTTCTCTAGAAGAAATAATATTATCAAACATACTGTGAACATTTCCTTGCTCTGTTAAACATAATTTGGCAAATGTTCAAAGGGGGACTAATAATTCGGACTTCAACTGTACACACACACACACACACACACACACACACACACACACACATATATATATGTCATCCTTTACTCACACTTCACTTGTAACAAATCTCTATAAGTTTCTTTCTTCTGTTGAGCACAAATGGTGATATTTAAAAAAAAAAAATGCTAAAAACCAGTGACCATTGAATTCCAATGCGTTTGTTTTTCCTACTATGAAAGTTATTATTTACCAGTTTCCAACATTTTTTAAAATACATTCTTTTGTGTTCAACAGAAGAAAGAAACTCAAACTGGGAGAGTAAATAATGCATAATTTGTGTTTTTTGGATTTTTATTTTATTAAGCTCGCAAGACCAGCTGAAATAACAGCAATAGGCAACAAACAACAAACAAATAAGAATAAATAAAATATATGTACCTGGCTCCTGGGTTGTTGAGAGTTTGACTCTGGATCAGGCGTCTTTTCTCTTTATCCAGCTCAGCTAAAATAGCAACTCTGTTTTTGTTCTGAAATCCTGTTTTGATATCAAATTTTCAAATAAACTCGTTAATATCAGCCACTAAATGAAATTCGGTATTTAAACTAAATCTTACAGAAACACTGGCAAATAGTGACTGAAACTTGACTTGTTATGTTTAAGCACTCTTAGTATTTAATTATTTAATTAAGGATTCACCCTATTAACATAATTTATCACATTTTCGTAGCTCATAACTGACACTCCAGCTGTTTTCCAAACTGATATATTGCGGTATTATTTACCTTGTCCAGGCGGATTTGCTGCCATTTTCACATGTGTAATAAATCTTAAAATGTACCCGCAGAAACTACCTCTAAATAGGCGTCAAACCCAATTTATCCAAAAATTTAGCCTAAAACAAATGCATGGTCTGCTGTGAAGAATAAAGTAGCTCTCCTTTTGTCTTCTTCGGTCAGGCATGTGTGCGCGTTTCGACGGTTATTTTGTTTTCAGCGTCTCCTGCAGTTCTGGAGCTGGTTTTACAATCAAGCTCTTTTTGAAGTGTGTCTGTTTACTTTGTAGATGTACAAGAACACAAAGGTGAACTGCGACTGTCAGACATTTCACAACAGATGTTGGTAAGTACTTTTAAATATTAAACTTTAGGGAAGTACTAACATTTTCCTCTTTCCTTATTTAAGGTACAGTTATGTTGTTTATAAAATAAATATCAATATATAGCCTAGAAATGTTATAATTATTTTGCTTAAAATTATAATTCACCCAAAAATGACACTCCTGTCAGCATTTACTCATCCTCCACTTGTTCCACAGAGGAAGTGAAACGCTATTGATATCTGTAGAACTTTTTATTCAAACTATGGGTGTCAATGGCTGCTTTTCTCCCAACATTTTTCAAAATATCTTGTTTTATTTTAATTAGAAGAAGTGATAAATGCATAAACCACTCGATGGTGAAGAAATGGTGAGAAATTTTTGTTATGGGTTGAATTGCCTCTTTAAAAGGATAGTTTTAAACAATGTAATTTACTCTGCTCCCACTTGTTCCAAACCTGCTTGCGTTTCTTTTTTCAAGTAAACAGAAAAGAAGATACACTGAAAAATGTTTGAAGTAATATTATTATTTATGCAAATTTATCCATTTAAAAACATTTTTCTAGAAGTTTATAGATAGGGTGGCACAGTGGCTCAGTGTTTAGTTTTGTCTCCTCACATCAAGAAGGTGCTGGGCCCGTTAGCGTTTCTGTCTGGAGTTGTGGGTTTCCTCCGGGTGCTCTGGTTTCCACCACAATACTAAGACATGCAGTATATTGAATTAATTTGAATAAATTAAATTAGCCGTAGTAAATGATTGTGAATGTGAACTGTAAAAAACCATGTGATCATACACCCCAAAAATATTCTATGTTTAGGTTTTATAATTCTAATTTTACATTTTGCAAGTCTGATTTACATATCTCAAGTCTGTGTTATCATCTTGCAATTAAGGTTATCTAAGGTAGATTGGTGGCATGGTGGTCTGGTGGTTAGCACTGTTGCCTCATAACAAGAACGTCACTGTCTATTCGCTACTACAGCAGGGAATTTCTCGAGATTTACCTGAGCTCAAACTCCCCTCTCACCTAGCAAAAGGGAGGGAGCCCCAGGCTTGAGGATCTTATGAGCTCAGTGCTCTTTCCCAGGACAGTTTGCCAAACACACTTTATAATCAATCATCATCTAAGTGTGAACTCAACTGCGTTCCGTTCTCGATTATTGGTTCAGAATAGCAGCGTAAGCTTCAAGCTTTCCAGCAGTTCGAGTTGAAAAGTGCTTACTATGTACAGTCATATCTCTTCGCTACTTCTAAAAAGAATACACTGAAAAACAAAATAAATAAAAAAGTGCTTATGAAGTGTAAAATGTTTATTGCTCTTTTAAAAGGACTCAATCAAATCTGCACCGTAGTTTTAGAAGGACTTTTAATTCAGAGCGATACATGTTAAACAGAAATCAAAGAACAAGAGAATATTAATGCAGTGCAAGCAATACAGTCTGCTCTATACAACTCATATAAAAATGAAACGTGAAAACATTTATACTTTAGTGAAGGGTAAAAAGGAAGATACAAAGGAACGCTCATGTTCGATTACTGTACATTTATACAAGATATCATCACCTGACTGCAAATAAAAAGATAAACTCATAGTTCATTATCTTTGCATTTGACATCCAGAACAGCCAGAAAAAAATGTCAGAAATGTAGTAAAGGTTCTGGAAAATGATGTATAAACTGTCTCCATAAAATAATAATACAATAAAAAAAAAAAAATAGAACAGAGATATGAGTTTGGGATGGCACAGGCGAGGTCCGGTATTTTCATAACATCACAAAAGCAGAACACTGGAGAATATTTATTATGCGTTTATGATCATATAGAAGTTTAATCCAAAATAATGTTAATCAGGAATTTATTTAATCGCTTGCAGTCATGCAGCTATATAAATGCACTGTTCTTCACTATTAGCTTGTTATGAATACATTGACCTAAAAAGTCCTGAGTGTTTGTGGTTATTAAGGCATAACAAGGTGCATATAAGCTTATTCATGAAGATCTTGAGAAAACTACACCCTACTGAACACTATTATTAAAATGTTGGTATTAATATTGATTATTATTGAAATATGTGAAGCTTTAATGTTTATAAAAGTGATTAGTTGACTTATTAAAAAAAGCAAGTAAACATATTGCGGTAAATTTAAGTGATTATAAAAATGAGTTAACTCATTTTTTTAAAGTAACATTTTTTACAGATCAGAAAGCTTTAGTTTTAATGTCAAAGAACCAGTTAACATATAATTTGAGTGTCTGATATTTCAGATTTAAATCTATTTATGGCAGAACATGTGCAACCATCATTAAAGGGATAGTTCACCAAAAAAATATAATTCTGTCAATTTACTTACCCATGTCTCAAACCTATAGGCATTTCTTTCTTCTGTTGAACACAAAAGATGTTTTTAAAAAATGTTGGAAACCTGTAACCATTGACTTTCATAGTAATTGGTTTTTCTACTATGGATGTCAATGGTTACATTTTTTTTTTTTAGCTTTCTTCAAAATATATTTTTCTTGTGCTCAACAGAAGAAATATAAATTGAATATAAATAACAAATATATATCTCTGCAGATTGCACTAATTAACAATTACCCACTAATTGACAAAAAAGTTACAAATTGTGTTTTTCTAATCATTTTTCACACCAAAATATGAAGGATAAGAGACTCTCTGTACTGTGAAATAATCGTATATTCTACAAATATTCAAATGGAATTATCATTTTAAATTCATACTTTAATGGGAATTTTCTTCTATTATGCATTATATTTCATGAAAGATGTATATACACTCATTATTATTATTAAACTATGCTGTAATATGAGATTTTCCCTGCAACACTGCATTCAATTTAATTCATGATTATCCCTATATATGAGAGACATTGCATGTAAACTCATTTAAATCTATTAAAATGTTTTGCTAAAAAAGTTCAACAGAAATCATCTTTAATTTTATTAGTTTGGTGCATAATAAAAGGATTTTTTCATTACTGCAATTTTGATGTAAGAACTCTATATGAAGAAAAATAAATGTTTAATCTAAAATTACTTTAAAACATTTAAGCTTCCATAAAAGAAAGGTTTTTAGGAGATTTAAATATTTTCCAAATGATGTTTAACAGTAAGGACATTTTCACAGTATGTCTGATAAAATGTTTCTTCTGAAGAAAATCTGATTTGTTTTATTTTGCTAGAATAAAAGCAGTTTTTAATTCTAAACACCATTTTAAGGTCAAAATTATTAGCTCTTTAAGCTATAGTTTTTTCCCGATAAACCACTGTTATAAAATAACTTGCCTAATTACCCTAACCTGCCTAGTTAACGTAATTAAGCCTTTAAATGTCACTTTAAGCTGTATAGAAGTGTTGAAAAATATCTAGTCAAATATTATTTACTGTCATCATGGCAAAGATCAAATGAATCAGTTATTAGAGATATTAAAACTATTATGTTTAGACATGTGTTGACAAAATCTCTGTTAAACAGAAATTGGAGAAAAAACAAGGTGGCTAATAATGGACTTCAACGGTATGTTTTGGAAAAAATACAAAATCTTATTTGAATTCTAATATTTTTAAATTAAATGTATGTAATTAACAAAAAGCATAATGAAATGAAAATCATTACTGTACTATTTCATTTCTAAAACTTCAATAACATATTTACTGTATAAATCTGCAATGTTTAATAAAGTGTTCAGCAATAAAATTTTCACATTTTATGACAATTTCATATAAATCTCCTTTTGACTCAGGCACTGTAAAATAATTTGACAATTAAAAGTAAATGAGTAAAACAGATATCAAACTGTAATGATATTATTTTATTTAAACCAGGTTATCAATTACAGTATTGAGAATGGAAATGATGATTTATGAAAGTTATGATGAATTATGAAAGTACTTTAACATCTGTATTAAAAAAAAACACTTATGATGGAGTTCGCAAGTATATATTTACTCCCCCTTATGTTTTGTAACTATTTACATGACATGAGGGAGAATAAATGACAGAAAAATCATATTTTTATGTGAAGTATTCCTTTAATGGCTCCTAAAATATGCTTCATTTTTAATAAGCAGTATACATTTTTGAGGGGAGTACTATGAACTTGAGATATTCTATGACTGATTTGCTTATAAATGGTTTCATCGACTGCAAGCATGGAGAAGTGCGATTTAATGAGACCATGACAGTGCAAAAAAAAACTGCTTTGACAATCATTGAGGGATTTGTTTATGAATTTGCAGACTGAAGGGACTGAGCGCATCCTAAACAAGCTTTAGGACTGATTCCTAGATCATTTATCCACCAGTATATCCTCTCAGATATACATTCATTTATTGAGCACTTTTCTGGCGTACAGGTAGTCTCTGTACTGTGGTCAGACACTTCATGAGGCACTCCTCCTGTCTGGACTGAAAACTGACCCAGATGATGAACTCAAACAGAAACCACCAAGAACCCGGTAGATTCTGGACGAGGAACAAAACCTTCTGGAAGCGAATAAATATGAGAACAAGGCTACAGTACAGGCTACTTACTGTATACAGTCATGATCAGACGGTTCGTTACATGTGCAGGAGAGCTCCTTCTTCATCCCGACCGATCGCAAAGTTAATAGAAGCAAGAAAAATGAGTTTCTGATGACAGTGAAGGATGAATCCAGTTTTAAAAGACAAACAAATACCATGATCACGCATTTAAAAGTGGAAAAACAAAACAAACGCTGCCAAACAAAACAAAAACTACCTTAAAATTGTAATCGATTGTTCTAAAACAAACCCCCATCCAGGGCTACAATCAAGAACTGTAGTCCTCCTGATGAATATTAGTGCCACGCTCTGCTTTTGTCTCTTTATTTGAAGGCCCCGTGTATAAATAGGAGGGGCGGGTAAAAGTGGACCCCGGTCAGTCAGGGTTCAGCAGTTGATGGGACAGTCCGTCTTGGCCTTTCCAGCAAAACTGATGATCCTGTGGAGGCAGCGGCCGAACTCCTCCAGAATGAGTCGTTCTGCCATGGCCTGCGGTTGATTGGTAAGTTCAGCCTGCTCCGCCTGCTCCAACAAACAGTCACACGTCGCCTCCGCCACTTCTTTTGTTACGAATGTGTATGGCAACCTGGAAAACATATTTGTTGAAGATTATTACATTTTCTAACACTGAATGAACTCAAGATGAGTGCTTCAAATAGAGCTGGGCGATTTGGCCTAAAATCAAAATTTCGCTTAATTGAACATGTTAGCTCGATTATGATTAAAGAACGATTCTTTAATTAATTAATTAATTTAATTTTTTTGTCCTCATATTTCACTGATAAGTTTTTGTACAGTAAATATGCTCACATATTACAAGTGAGAGATTTCTGAATGAAGGGTGCATTTCTGAGTTTCAAATAATTGAAGGAAACACACACTGTATATACAGTTGCAGTCAGAATTATTAGCCCCACTTTGAATTTTTTTTTCTTTTTTAAAAATTTCCCAAACTATGTTTAACAGAGCAAGGACATTTTCACAGTATGTCGGATAACATTTTACCTTCGGGAGAAAATCTTATTTGTTTTATTTCAGCAAGAATGAAAGCAGTTTTCAAATTTAAGAACCATTTTAATTATTAGTCCCTTTAAGCTATATTTTTTTCAATAATCTACAGAAAAACATCATTATAATAACTTGCCTAATTACCCTAATCTGCCTAGTTAACCTGGTTAAGACTTTAAATGTCACTAAGCTGTATAGAAGTGTCTTAAAAAATATCTAGTCAAATATTATTTACTGTCATCATGGCAAAGATCAAATAAATCAATTTGATAGAAATAGGTTTAAAAATGTTGAAAAAAAAAAATCCTCTCCGTTGAACAGAAATTGGGGGGAAAAAAATATATGGGGGACAAATAATTCAGGGGGGCTAATAATTCGGACTTCAACAGTCTATGACTGTTTATTGAACATCAATGTTGAACAGCTGAAATTAAAACACACATTGCCAAAAACCAAGTCACTTTATTCTTATAAAAAAGTGAGCATAATTAGCACTTTTGGAAACAAAAATAATTTTCACTGTTTTACAAATCAAAAGTAGAAAATAAGCAGTATCTCTTCTAAATAAAATAACTCTTTATATCCTGTAAATAATATTATAAACAGTGCATTTCTTAAATCTTCTGTAAACAAATATTTTAATGTAAATAATCATTTTATTGTTATGTAAAATTTCCCATCTCAAGGGATCTCTGGGGCAGCATTCAATCAGCGTCAATGTAGTGTAACGTGCAACGTGTAGTTACATTTCTTTAAGAGGTGTGCAGGTATGGAACATACAAAGGCTGCTTTGCACCATACATGTGCGTTGCAGAAGTATAAATCAGCCTTAACAGAGCGGGGGTCATGTGACTCCACACACAGTAGGGAAGGTAACTGAAAAAAAAAAAAAACCTGGAAAAATTTGATTGATTATAGGTTCTGAATGTTGACTTCGACTAATCACCCAGCCCTTGCTTCAAATGACTTCTACAAAAGTTGCAAGAAGAATGTCTGCATCTCTTTATTGTAAGTTTACATTCTAATACTTTACAATTGACATTAAGTTTGATTTTTTTAAATGCTAGTTGGGTTTTTTTCTTTCTGAAATAATTATGTAATGTTATAGTTCACCCAAAAAAGAAAATTTAATTAATTATGGTGAACCTGATGTGTTGGTTTCGATATGCATGGTGTTCTGAATAATTGCTACAGCATCTTACTAGAGGGTTGAATTGGTTACTGGCTACTACTTTGCTTCTGTATATACAGCTAAAGTCAAGATTAATAGCCCTCCAGTGATTTTTTTTTTCTTTTTCAAATATTTCACAAATTATTATTTTTTCTTCTGGAGAAAGTCTTATTTAAGCAAGAATAAAACCATTTGTAATAATAAAATAATTTTTACGGTCAACATGTTTGGCCCCTTTAAGCTAATTTTTGCCAGCCATCATTATACAATAGCCCCTTTCACACATACTGACCTTTCCAGAAAATTGCTGGTAGTTTTCCGGAAAGGTCTGTATGTTTGAACAGGCTTTTTTGAAAATACTGGTAAATTTGTTCCAATTTTCCAGAAAGAGAAGTTGTAACAAAAAATTGTCGGAATGCTGCTCTGTGTGAACGTAGAAGGAAGATTGCCAGAAAAAGCACGTCTAGAACGTGCTGATGTTAGACATCTACTTTAGCCAATCAGAACACACAGAAGCATTCACATCTGCGCTATTTGTGACGATAAAAGCCTTTGAATATTTTTTCAGACACATTCAGCTGCTAGATGTTAGACAGAAACATTTCTATGTTCCTTCTTAATGCCAACTGTGTAAATAATTATCAATAAGATGCTTATGATAAGCCTTTGTTTGTTTACCTTTAAGCCCTGCTTCCTTCAGTTGCTTGATGCGTCCCGTGTGCACATGAAGCAGCCGGTGAGCGTCAGCACACACACATTGACATGCGAAAGTGTTTCTCTATACGTTTATATCAAAGTTGTTCACAATACTTATCCATCCACAGAGGTAGTATTGTGGTCAAATATTTACAAATACCAGCCCAGCTGTTTAGAGGCCATTTCTGGTTAATTATGTCAGAATTTGCCGATATTTTGGAATGGATGTGTAAATGCTCTTTTCCGGAAAAATTCCATAACGTCCTTGCCTTTGTGCTTTTTTGAATTCAACAGTAAAGTCGTCCGGACATTTTCCAGATATTTACTGGTATTACTGTGTGAAAGGGGCTAATGACTAATGCCCAAATACCCTAACTTACCTAATTAAAACTTTAAATTGCACTTTAAGCAGAATAGGGTATAAGCCGAAGCATGCTAACAGGACTTTTAATTTGCCAATAACCTGGGTTAACCGCTTCCAGTGAACTGTATGCCAATGCAAAACCGGCGCGTTTAAGGTCTGTTGTTGATATCCGATATAAAATGCGTCTCAGATTGTACAAGAAGCACTGCATTAAATTACATTTCCCCTGCCATGTGTTTATAATATGAGCATTTATTTTACCCCAGTATATTCAATGGAGCTTCTGTGCTAACCTGCCGATTCTGACGGGCGAGTGCGAGTAAATGGCTTTTAGTCTCGCTTTATGCTTAAGCAAATAAATGAATGCCGAAGTCGGTTTAACTGATTGTATTTTGATTACATTACAACATCAATGCTGTAAAAGGAATCACATAAAAATGGGGAAAAAAAAAACTTACAATAACAGGCCACCTGAAGTTTATCAGCATGGGAAGAACACTAGCTCGGCATATACCCTATACTAGTATCTTGGAAAATATGTAGTAAAATACTATTTACTGTCATCATGGCAAAGATAAAATCAGTTATTAGAAATCAAATATTAAAACTATTATGTTTAGAAATGTGTTGAAAAAAATCTTTCTGTTAAACAGAAATTAGGGAAAGAAACTAATAATTTAGGAGGGCTAATAATTCTGAGTACAACTGTATACAGCTGGCTGAACAGGTCCAAACACACCCAATAGAGATCTCTTGAGGACAGACTTACTTTCCACCTCCACTGGTGATGGCTGGTGTGGTTCTGGTGAGCAGATCTGAGATCTGCGAGGACAGTTTGGTTTTGGCTGCAGTTTGCTGCTGGACCCGCACCTCTGCAGCGTCTGCCAGGTGCATCAGCGTCTTCCTCTCTGGACTTTCCTCAAAGTTCTTGCAGCCCATGCATTTGCAGATGGACGAACACATGATCTTTGCCTAATGAAAATGATATCATGTCCTAAATGCAACTGAAAACAAACCTAATCTTCCATGATGCAAAAGCCTGGGTCGTTCCACATTTCTTGCCCCTTGACCCGTGTACTGTAAATGCTCACCTCATAGCACTCGCAGTAGTTTTTCAGACAGCCAGATTTCTTGCAGTTGCAGCCTTTGCTGTGTCTCCTGTCTGATTCTCCTTCTTTGCCTTTGCCAATCTTAGGCTTGAAAGCCACAGGATTTCTGTCTAAACACGCCTGGGAGAAGATACATTCATACTTTATTTGATGCCAATACATTTTAAATCATTACAGCTAAATTGTCGTACAGTATGTCTGTGTGGCTGTTATAGGCATGGTTTACAAAAAAAAAAGTTGCTGTTCATTTTTCACCTTCAGGTCATTGATATGTAGGTGACTTTTCTTCATTGCAGCATTAAACTTTATTTTTCTGTGGTCCTTGGCGATTTATAGCAAGCTGATGGCTACTAGCACTAGCAAAAAACACATAGTGGCTAACAAAGCCGACTGATGTCCAAAGCAAAATGGTTTATGTTTTTTGTTTTGGCTGTTTTTCTGTCTCTCAAAATATTTGTAGCCATTGATTGAATCACACAAAAGCAACAAACTGTCCTAAGGTTGAGTAAATGAAGGTTTTATTTTTGTGTGAACCATTCCTTATACTGCCACAAAAGCCCAATTCAGACTAATAAAAGAAGAATGAAGGAGAGGTTACATCTGAAATATGTTTGTAGTCATGATGAAAACAAATGACACTGGAAAGTGATGCAGTAATTCATTACCTTGATTGCCTTCAGTCTTTCGCTCTCATGATCAAGGTTGTTGAAGCAATTAACACAGTTGCAGTTATTACAGAACTCTCCGTTGGCAAAGCAATCACAATATCTGAGAGACGAGATAAGAGGTATTAAACTCTTATAAGATAATGCAAGACTCAACTTTTTTTGCAAGACTGAGGTTGATCAGATTTGTATCGTTGAGTCTCTTCTGCTGAGTCTCTTCTAATTAAATTTAAATACATAAATAAATAAAAGTTACTGACTTTAAACATTTCACTGGTAGATTCCAATGTTTAAAAAAAGTCCAGAGAGAGAGAGAGAGAGAGAGTTTTAATTTTATTGCCATTTCTGCTTCTATGGCTATGTCATAGCAAAAAAAAAAAAAAAAAACAGATCAAGTTTACCACATTTTATAAATACCAATTTTCTATAATTATAAAAATGTCCTAATAATTAAAAGTCATCAACAGCAATAAATAATATTCAAGGTAAAATACATAAATAATAATAATAATAATAATAATAATAATAATGATGATAATAAGATAAAATCTAAAACAGTTTAAGGTTTCCTTTTGATTGAAATTCTACAATTTTAGATGGAGTCACATTTAAAACTAGATATTAAAGTTTGAGGACAAACTTTATGGTGGCTTGAAAAGCCAAATCTGAAAGTTTGAAGTGGTTTTAAAGTGTAAATAGAATGTTAGTATGATTTTAGCTTGAGTTAACATATTACTAGCATGAATTAGCATGTTAGTAGCATGATTCTTACATGAATTAGCATGTTGTTAGCATGATTCTAGCATGAATTAGCATGTTGTTAGCATGATTCTAGCATGTATTAGCATGTTACTAGCATGATTCTAGCATGAATTAGCATGCTACTAGGATAATTCTAGCATGAATTAGCATGTTAGTAGCATGATTCTTACATGAATTAGCATGTTGTTAGCATGATTCTAGCATGAATTAACATGTTACTAGCATGATTCTAGCATGAATTAGCATGTTGTTAGCATAATTCTAGCATACATTAGCATGTTACTAGCATGATTCTAGCATGAATTAGCATGTTAGCATGATTCTAGCATGAATTAGCATGTTACTAGCATGATTCTAGCATGAATTAGCATGTTGTTAGCATAATTCTAGCATAAATTAGCATGTTACTAGCATGATTCTAGCATGAATTAGCATGTTGTTAGCATGATTCTAGCATGAATTAGCATTTTACTAGGCGGTTGCTATGGTGTTTTAAGTGGTTGCTAGGTGGTTGCTAAGGTGGTGCAGGGCAGTTGCTAAGGTGGTCTGACTAGTTGCTAGGTGGTTGCTTAGGTGTTGCTAGACGGTTGCTAGGGTGTTTTGAGTGGTTGCTAAGGTGGTGCTAGGCAGTTGCTAAGGTGTTCTGACTAGTGGCTAAGTGGTTACTAAGGTGTTGCAAGGTGGTCGCTAGGTGGTTGCTAAGGTGTTGCTAGGCGGTTGCTAGTGTGTTCTGAGTGGTTGTTAAGGTGTTGCTAGGTGGTTGCTAAGGTGTCCTAAGTGGTTGCTAGGTGGTTGCTAGGATATTCTGAGTGGTTGCTAAGGCGTTGTTAGGTGGTTGCTAGGGTGTCCTGAGTGGTTGCTAGGTGGTTGCTAAGGTGTTGCTAGGTGGTTGCTAGGGTGTCCTGAGTGGTTGCTAGGTGGTTGCTAAGGTGTTGCTAGGCGGTTGCTAGGGTGTTCTGAGTGGTTGCTAGGTGGTTGCTAAGGTGTTGCTAGGTGGTTGCTAAGGTGTTGCTAGGCGGTTGCTAGGGTGTCCTAAGTGGTTGCTAAGGTGTTGCTAGGCGGTTGCTAGGGTGTTCTGAATGGTTGCTAGGTGGTTGCTAAGGTGTTGCTAGGTGGTTGCTAAGGTGTCCTAAGTGGTTGCTAGATGGTTGCTAGGGTATTCTGAGTGGTTGCTATGGCGTTGCTAGGTGGTTGCTAGGGTGTCCTGAGTGGTTGCTAGGTGGTTGCTAAGGTGTTGCTAGGCGGTTGCTAGGGTGTCCTGAGTGGTTGCTAGGTGGTTTCTAAGGCGTTGCTAGGCAGTTGCTGGGGTGTTCTGAGTGGTTGCTAGGCGGTTGCTAAGGTGTCCCAAGTGGTTGCTAGGTGGTTGCTAAGGTGTTGCTAGGTGGTTGCTAAGGTATTCTGAGTGGTTGCTAAGGCGTTGCTAGGCGGTTGCTAGGGTGTCCTGAGTGGTCGCTAGGCCCTTACTAAGGCATTACTAGGCCGTTGCTAGGTGGTTGCTAGGCGGTTGCTAGGGTAATTTGGGTGGTTGCTAGGCAGTTGCTAGGGTACCCTGGTTGGTTACTAGGCAAGCCTCACATACATGCTTGATAAAACATTTATACTTAGTAAGCATTTCTAGCAAGTTACAGTACTTGGCTAGTCAATATTAGCATGTAGCTAGTCACTGCTAGCATGTGTAGCATATAGGAAGTTCCGTTTGCTAGCATGAGTCAAACGAGCCAATCTCCAAGTCTCTACGATGTTCTGATGCTGAGATATAGCTGTTGATGAATGGTTGCTAGGGTACTCTGTTTTGTTGCTATGGGCGAGGTTACAGAGTGAACTTGAATGTGGTTGGTTGTCTTAGTCAAATGAACCAACCCCCATGTCTCTATGACACTGCTATGCAAAGATATGCATCTTGGCCTATTTTAATGGAAGTCTATGGAATCAATTTGGGGGCGTGGCTTGTGAGCTTTATTATCATATTGAGATGCTCATTGGTTGTCTGAGTCAGATGAGCCATCCCCCAAGTCAATAGGACACTGCTATGCAAAGATATGCATGTAGGCCAGTTATTAACATGGGTCTAGTATGAATTAGCATGTTACTAGCATGATTCAAGTACAAATTAGCATGTCATTAGCATGTTTCCAGTATGAGTTAGCATGTCATTAGCATGATTAGCATATGAGTAGCATGTTGCTAGCATGATTGGCATGTCATTATCATGTTAGAATTATAAGCATTTGATAGCACAGCTAATTACATTCTATAGGACAGTTGCTTGGGTGCAGTATGTGGTAGTTAGGGGTGTGGCTAGAAAGTTAAAAGGCCATCAGTGATTGGCTGCTGGCTAGACTGAGTTAAATGAGCTCAGCCATTAGTCTGTATGACAGTCTGATGCAGAGTTATGAGCTCACAAAGTTTGATCCCATGTTAAGTCAATGAGAGTCTTTTGTAATGGAAGTCTACGGGACAGTTTCTAGGGTGCCATAAGTGGTTGCTAGGGAGTGGCTAGTAAGTCTAAAGGTCATCAGTGATTGGCTGCTGACTAGACTGAGTTGAATGGGGCCTGACTCTAGTCTGTAGGACAGTCTGATGCAGAGTTATGAGCTCACAAAGGTTGACTCAATGTTAAGTCAATGGCAGTCTTTTACAATGGAAGTCTATGGGACAGTTGCTAGGGTGCCAAAAGTGGTTGCTAGGGAGTGGCTAGTAAGTTTAAAGGTCATCAGTTATTGGCTGCTGGCTAGACTGAGTTAAATGAGCCCAGTTAGAAGTCTGTAGGAACGTCTGATGCAGAGTTATGAGGTCACAAAGTTTGACCCAATGTTAAGTCAATGGGAATTTTGGGAATTTTCCGGGTCGTTTTTGGGAAAACCGAAAGTCGGATCAGTCGGAAAAGATATAGCAACCCGAGTCAGACCAGTTTGAAGGTTTGACGAAAGTTTGAGGTATGAAGCTTGAAAGGGTTAGGAGGAGATAGACTTTAAAATTAGTCTCAGAAGAAAGAAGAAGAAGAAGCAGAACTAGATTCTTAAAGTTTGAGAACAAACTTTGAGGCTGGCTTGTGAAAGCCTGACGGTAATAGTTTATTTAGTTTAAACAGTTTTAAAAAGTATGAAAAGATAGATAGATAGATAGATAGATAGATAGATAGATAGATAGATAGATAGATAGATAGATAGATTAGCATGTTATTAGCATGATTCTAGCGTGAAATAGCATGTTGTTAGCATGATTCTAGCATGAATTAGCATTTTACTAGCATTATTTTAGCATGAATTAGCATGTTGTTAGCATGAATTAGCATGTTCCTAGCATGATTCTAGCATGAATTAGCATGTTGTTAGCATGATTCTAGCATGACTTAGCATAGTTTTAGCACGATTCTAGCATGAATTAGCATGTTACTAGCATGATTCTAGCATGAAATAGCATGTACCTAGCATGATTTTAACATGAATTAGCATGTTACTAGCATGATTTTAGCATGAATTAGCACGATTCTAGCATGAATTAGCATGTTGTTAGCATGATTCTAGCATGAATTAGCATGTTGTTAGCATGAATTAGCATGTTACTAGCATGATTTTAACATGAATTAGCATGTTACTAGCATGTTTTTAGCATGAATTAGCACGATTCTAGCATGAATTAGCATGTTGTTAGCATGATTCTAGCATGAATTAGCATGTTACTAGCATGATTCTAGCATGAATTAGCATGTTGTTAGCATGATTCTAGCATGAATTAGTATGTTACTAGCATGATTCTAGCATGAATTAGCATGTTACTAGCATGATTCTATCATGAATTAGCATGTTGTTAGCATGATTCTAGCATGAATTACCATTTGACTAGCATGATTCTAGCATGGATTAGCATGTTACTAGCATGATTCTAGCATGAATTAGTATGTTACTAGCATGATTCTAGCATGAATTAGCATGTTACTAGCATGATTCTAGCATGAATTAGTATGTTACTAGCACGATTCTAGCATGAATTAGCATGTTACTAGCATGATTCTAGCATGAATTAGCATGTTACTAGCATGATTCTAGCATGAATTAGCATGTTGTTAGCATGATTCTAGCATGAATTAGCATGTGACTAGCATGATTCTAGCATGAATTAGCATGTGACTAGCATGATTCTAGCATGAATTAGCCTGTGACTAGCATGATTCTAGCATGAATTAGCATGTAACTAGCATGATTCTAGCATGAATTAGCATGTTGTTAGCATGATAGATAGATAGATAGATAGATAGATAGATAGATAGATAGATAGATAGATAGATAGATAGATAGATAGACAGATAGACAGACAGATAGATAGATAGAGGTAGATAGATAGATAGATAGATAGATAGATAGATAGATAGATAGATAGATAGATAGATAGATAGATAGATAGATAGATAGATAAATAGATGTAGATAGATAGATAGATAGATAGATAGATAGATAGATAGATAGATAGATAGATAGATAGATAGATAGATATATAGATAGATAGATAGATAGATAGATAGAGGTAGATAGATAGATATATAGATAGATAGATAGATAGATAGATAGATAGATGTAGATAGATAGATAGATAGATAGATAGATAGATAGATAGATAGATAGATAGATAGATAGATAGATAGATAGATGTTGTGCGAGCATGAGTCAAACAAGCCAACCCCCGCCTCTCTACGATGTTCTGATGCTGAGATATAGCTGCTGTTATATCGTTGCTAGGTTAGTCTGTTTTGTTGCTATGGAGTTGATTGACAGCTTAGACTGATGATGTATCAAAGCTTCTTGACAGTATGAACAGCTAAAAACAACCCCCATGTCTCTATCACACTGCAGCATGACAATATCAGTCTGAACCTCTTTAATGGCAGTCTATGGGACAGTTGCTAGGGTGCAGTATCTGGTTGTTAGGGTGTGGCTAGAAAGTTAAAAGGCCATCAGTGATTGGCTGCTGGCTTGACTGAGTTAAATGAGCTCAGCCATTAGTCTGTAGGACAGTCTGATGCAGTTATGAGCTCACAAAGTTTGATCCCATGTAAAGTCAATGAGAGTCTTTTGCAATGGAAGTCTATGGGACTGTTTCTAGGGTCCAAAAGTGGTTGCTAGGGCGTGGCCAGAAAGTTTAAAGGTGATCAGTCATTGGCAGTTTGATAGTCTGAGTTAAATGAGCCCAGTTAGAAGTCTGTGTGACATTCTGATGTGGAGTTATGAGGTCACAAAGTTTGATCCAATGTTAAGTCTATGGGATTTTTCCGACGGTCCCGGGACGTTTTTAGGAAAACCGAAAGTCGGATCAGTCGGAAAAGATATAGCAACTCGAGTCAGAATAGGTCAGAGGTCTGACCCGAGTTTGATGGTCATAGCTTGAAAGGCCTAGGACGAGATACAGTTTAATTTTTAGTCTCAGAAGAAGAATAATAACTAGATTCTTAAAGTTTGAGAACAAACTTTGAGGCTGGCTTGTGAAAGCCTGACGGTAATAGTTTATTTAGTTTAAACAGTTTTTAAAACTATGAAAAGATAGATAGATAGATAGATAGATAGATAGATAGATAGATAGATAGATAGATAGATAGATAGATTAGCATGTTATTAGCATGATTTTAACGTGAAATAGCATGTTGTTCGCATGATTCTAGCATGAATTAGCATGTTACTAGCATGATTTTAGCATGAATTAGCATGTTGTTAGCATGATTTTAGCATAAATTAGCATGTTACTAGCATGATTCTAGCATGAATTAGCATGTTGTTCGCATGATTCTAGCATGAATTAGCATGTTGTTAGCACGATTCTAGCATGAATTAGCATGTTACTAGCATGATTCTAGCATGAATTAGCATGTACCTAGCATGATTTTAACATGAATTAGCATGTTACTAGCATGATTTTAGCATGAATTAGCATGTTGTTAGCATAATTCTAGCATGAATTAGCACGTTGTAAGCATGATTCTAGCATGAATTAGCATGTTACTAGCATGATTCCAGCATGAATTAGCATGTTACTAGCATGATTCTAGCATGATTTAGCATGTTGTTAGCATGCTTTTAGCATGAATTAGCATGTTACTAGCATGATTCTAGCATGAATTAGCATGTTGTTAGCATGATTTTAGCATGAATTAGCATGTTACTAGCATGATTTTAGCAATAATTAGCATGTTGTTAGCATGATTTTAACATGAATTAGCATGTTGTTAGCACGATTCTAGCATGAATTAGCATGTTACTAGCATGATTCTAGCATGAATTAGCACAATTCTAGCATGAATTAGCATGTTGTTAGCATGATTCTAGCATGAATTAGCATGTTGTTAGCATGATTCTAGCATGATTTAGCATGTTACTAGCAAGATTCTAGCATGAATTAGCATGCTACTAGCATGATTCTAGCATAAATTAGCATGTTGTTAGCATGCTTCTAGCATGAATTAGCATGTTACTAGCATGATTCTAGCATGAATTAGCATGTTGTTAGCATGATTCTAACATGAATTAGCATGTTACTAGCATGATTCTAGCAAGAATTAGCATGTTGTTAGCATGATTCTAGCATGAATTAGCATTTCACTAGCATGATTCTAGCATGAATTAGCATGTTGTTAGCATGATTCTAGCATGAACTAGCATGTTGTTAGCATGATTCTAGCATGAATTAGCATGTTGTTAGCATGATTCTAACATGAATTAGCATGTTACTAGCATGATTCTAGCATGAATTAGCATGGTGTTAGCATGATTCTAGCATGAATTAGCATGTTACTAGCATGATTCTAGCATGAATTAGCATGTTGTTAGCACGATGCTAGCATGAATTAGCATGATACTAGCATGATTCTAGCATGAATTAGCATGTTACTAGCATGAATCTAGCATGAATTAGCATGTTGTTAGCATGATTCTAGCATGGATTAGCATGTTACTAGCATGATTATAGCATAAATTAGCATGATTCTAGCATGAATTAGCATGTTGTTAGCATGATTCTAGCATGAATTAGCATGTGACTAGCATGATTCTAGCATGAATTAGCATGTGACTAGCATGATTCTAGCATGAATTAGCATGTAACTAGCATGATTCTAGCATGAATTAGCATGTTGTTAGCATGATGGATAGATAGATAGATAGATAGATAGATAGATAGATAGATAGATAGATAGATAGATAGATAGATAGATAGATAGATAGATAGATAGAAAGATAGAGGTAGATAGATAGATAGATAGATAGGTAGAGGTAGATAAATAGATAGATAGATAGATAGATAGATAGATAGATAGATAGATAGATAGATAGATAGATAGATAGATAGATAGATAGATAGATAGATACAGACAGACAGACAGACAGACAGACAGACAGATAGATAGATAGATAGATAGGTAAAGGTAGATAGATAAAGGTAGATAGATAGATAGATAGATAGATAGATAGATAGATAGATAGATAGATAGATAGATAGATAGATAGATAGATAGATAGATGGTGTAAGAGCATGAGTCAAACAAGCCAACCCCCGCCTCTCTACGATGTTCTGATGCTGAGATATAGCTGGTGCCATATCGTTGCTAGGTTAGTCTGTTTTGTTGCTATGGAGTTGATTGACAGCTTAGACTGATGATGTATCAAAGCTTCTTGCCAGTATGAACAGTTAAAAACAACCCCCATGTCTCTATCACACTGCAGCATGACAATATCAGTCTGAACCTCTTTAATGGCAGTCTATGGGACAGTTGCTAGGGTGCAGTATCTGGTTGTTAGGGTGTGGCTAGAAAGTTAAAAGGCCATCAGTGATTGGCTGCTGGCTAGACTGAGTTAAATGAGATCAATCATTAGTCTGTAGGACAGTCTGATGCAGAGTTATGAGCTCACAAAGTTTGATCCCATGTAAAGTCAATGAGAGTCTTTTGCAATGGAAGTCTATGGGACGGTTTCTAGGGTCCAAAAGTGGTTGCTAGGGCGTGGCCAGAAAGTTTAAAGGTGATCAGTCATTGGCAGTTTGATAGTCTGAGTTAAATGAGCCCAGTTAGAAGTCTGTGTGACATTCTGATGCGGAGTTATGAGGTCACAAAGTTTGATCCAATGTTACGTCTATGGGATTTTTCCGACGGTCCCGGGACGTTTTTCGGGAAACCGAAAGTCGGATCAGTCGGAAAGGATATAGCAACTCGAGTCAGAATAGTTCGGAGGTCTGACCCGAGTTTGATGGTCATAGCTTGAAAGGTCTAGGTGGAGATAGAGTTTAATTTTTAGTCTCAGAAGAAGAATAATAATATAAATAATAATAATAATAATAATAAGTTTAATAGGATAACAGTAGTCTGGCTTGCTACACAAGCCAGCCTAACTAGATTCTTAAAGTTTGAGAACAAACTTTGAGGCTGGCTTGTGAAAGCCTGACGGTAATAGTTAATTTAGTTTAAACAGTTTTTAAAAGTATGAAAAGATAGATAGATAGATAGATAGATAGATAGATAGATAGATAGATAGATAGATAGATAGATAGATGATAGATAGATAGATAGATAGATAGATAGATAGATAGATAGATAGATAGATAGATAGATAGATAGATAGATAGATAGATAGATAGATTAGCATGTTATTACCATGATTTTAACGTGAAATAGCATGTTGTTAGCATGATTCTAGCATGAATTAGCATGTTACTAGCATGATTTTAGCATGAATTAGCATGTTGTTAGCATGATTTTAGCATGAATTAGCATGTTACTAGCATGATTTTAGTATTAATTAGCATGTTGTTAGCATGATTCTAGCATGAATTAGCATGTTGTTAGCATGATTCTAGCATGAATTAGCATGTTGTTAGCATGATTCTAGCATGATTTAGCATGTTACTAGCAAGATTCTAGCATGAATTAGCATGCTACTAGCATGATTCTAGCATAAATTAGCATGTTGTTAGCATGCTTCTAGCATGAATTAGCATGTTACTAGCATGATTCTAGCATGAATTAGCATGTTGTTAGCATGATTCTAACATGAATTAGCATGTTACTAGCATGATTCTAGCATGAATTAGCACGTTGTTAGCATGATTCTAGCATGAATTAGCATGTTGTTAGCATGATTCTAACATGAATTAGCATGTTACTAGCATGATTCTAGCATGAATTAGCATGTTGTTAGCATGATTCTAGCATGAATTAGCATTTCACTAGCATGATTCTAGCATGAATTAGCATGTTGTTAGCATGATTCTAGCATGAATTAGCATGTTACTAGCATGATTCTAGCATGAATTAGCATGTTGTTAGCATGATTCTAGCATGAATTAGCATGTTATTAGCATGATTCTAGCATGAATTAGCATGTTGTTAGCATGATTCTAGCATGAATTAGCATGTTACTAGCATGATTCTAGCATGAATTAGCACGTTATTAGCACGATGCTAGCATGAATTAGCATGATACTAGCATGATTCTAGCATGAATTAGCATGTTACTAGCATGAATCTAGCATGAATTAGCATGTTGTTAGCATGATTCTAGCATGGATTAGCATGTTACTAGCATGGTTTTAGCATAAATTAGCATGATTCTAGCATGAATTAGCATGTTGTTAGCATGATACTAGCATGAATTAGCATGTGACTAGCATGATTCTAGCATGAATTAGCATGTAACTAGCATGATTCTAGCATGAATTAGCATGTTGTTAGCATGATGGATAGATAGATAGATAGATAGATAGATAGATAGATAGATAGATAGATAGATAGGTAGATAGATAGATAGATAGATAGATAGATAGATAGATAGATAGATAGATAGATAGATAGATAGATAGATAGGTAGAGGTAGATAGATAGGTAGAGGTAGATAGATAGATAGATAGATAGATAGATAGATAGATAGATAGATAGATAGATAGATAGATAGATAGATAGATAGATAGAAGTAGATAGATAGATAGATAGATAGATAGATAGATAGATAGATAGATAGATAGATGGAGTGCGAGCATGAGTCAAACAAGCCAACCCCCGCCTCTCTACGATGTTCTGATGCTGAGATATAGCTGGTGCCATATTGTTGCTAGGTTAGTCTGTTTTGTTGCTATGGAGTTGATTGACAGCTTAGACTGATGATGTATCAAAGCTTCTTGCCCGTATGAACAGTTAAAAACAACCCCCATGTCTCTATCACACTGCAGCATGACAATATCAGTCTGAACCTCTTTAATTGCAGTCTATGGGACAGTTGCTAGGGTGCAGTATCTGGTTGTTAGGGTGTGGCTAGAAAGTTAAAAGGCCATCAGTGATTGGCTGCTGGCTAGACTGAGTTAAATGAGCTCAGCCATTAGTCTGTAGGACAGTCTGATGCAGAGTTATGAGCTCACAAAGTTTGATCCCATGTAAAGTCAATGAGAGTCTTTTGCAATGGAAGTCTATGGGACGGTTTCTAGGGTCCAAAAGTGGTTGCTAGGGCGTGGCCAGAAAGTTTAAAGGTGATCAGTCATTGGCAGTTTGATAGTCTGAGTTAAATGAGCCCAGTTAGAAGTCTGTGTGACATTCTGATGCGGAGTTATGAGGTCACAAAGTTTGATCCAATGTTACGTCTATGGGATTTTTCCGACGGTCCCGGGACGTTTTTCGGGAAACCGAAAGTCGGATCAGTCGGAAAGGATATAGCAACTCGAGTCAGAATAGTTCGGAGGTCTGACCCAAGTTTGATGGTCATAGCTTGAATGGCCTAGGAGGAGATAGAGTTTAATTTTTAGTCTCAGAAGAAGAATAATATAGAAAAATAAAAATAATAACTAGATTCTTAAAGTTTGAGAACAAACTTTGAGGCTGGCTTGTGAAAGCCTGACGGTAATAGTTTATTTAGTTTAAACAGTTTTTAAAACTATGAAAAGATAGATAGATAGATAGATAGATAGATAGATAGATAGATAGATAGATAGATAGATAGATAGATAGATAGATTAGCATGTTATTAGCATGATTCTAGCATGAATTAGCATGTTTTTAACATGATTCTAGCATGAATTAGCATGTTACAACATGATTTTAGCGTAAATTAGCATGTTACTAGCATGATTTTAGCATGAATTAGCATGATTCTAGCATGAATTAGCATGTTGTTAGCATGATTCTAGCATGAATTAGCATGTTGTTAGCACGATTCTAGCATTAATTAGCATGTT
>NC_141030.1:14792500-14882500 GCF_052040795.2 Danio rerio
TGTGCTTATTCTATTAACCCTCTGGGGTCGAAGACCGCATATACGCATTTTGACCTGTGGTGTCGTCAAACTGCTGAAATGAACTTAAATTACACTTTCAGTTTTGATCGTACAGATGAGATCAATACATCAATCGAATCTGTTATGTGTCTACTTTTTGTTGTGTACAATCACAACAACAACAAACGTGTGTGCTTTTGCAAAATTAGCAAAACAAACAGTGTAGGCATTCTGTCTTTTCTCTCTCCGTGAACTGCTTTTAGAAATGCATCAGTAAAATTCGATGAAACTCTGCAAATCCAAAACACACACAGATGAGACATGTAATTCTAGAAAGCGTCTACTTTTAAACGCACCTATGTATGTTGAAAACAAACATTGCTTGATAAAGTAATCAGTATGAAACCAACACTATGTCTAGTTTCTCAGTCTGATCTCATTAGTTTTAATGCGACCACGCCCACGTGGCACTCTTGTTACAAGCATCTGAAGACGCGAGCAGACTGGTCAGAAAAACACGTCACTAAAATGAAAGGAAACTCGGAAGATAGTCAACAAAGATGATGATTTATGATATCTATATAAAGCTTGATATGTCTACTTTTGCATTAACCAATTCAAGTCGAAAACAAATGATCTATTTTTATGTAATCCGTATAAAAGTAAGGACTTATTATTATATCACCTCATTACACAACGTGGTCCCGCCTCTTAGTAAGCATGCTGTTCAAATGTAAATCCAGATGTAAAAACAACTGAGGTAAAGGACCAGTGGCAAAGAGAGCTAAAGTAGACAGGAAATGCTCCGAGTTTGCTCAGTAATGCGAGTAATGTTGGTCTGTGTCATGCCAACAAACTATTAGATGAAGATGTAGCCTTCAACGTCACAAAAATGTATAAAAACGCTACAAAAGTGGACCAAGACAAGGTAATCCTGCGTCTGTCAGTCTCCGCTGATGTCAAGAAGAAGACCAGGGGTTACAGTGAAATACTGCCTTTTTCCTGCGCCCCTCCTCATCACAAGATACCTGTCTGCAAGGCTACATTTCTAAGCGTCCTTTGTAAGTTTATTCTTTAAATAAATACTGTGAATACCGAATGAGAGGATGATAACTTGCACCAAAAGCTGTCGTGATGCGCGCGACTGTTTAAGATTTCATTATCACACATGGTGTGTTTTTCACCTGCTTTCTTTTGCTCACAGTAATTTTTTTAATATGATTAATTATCATTGTTTTTAAATAACATTGCTCTAATATGAGATTAACAAAACTAACTCAGAATCGTATTTTTATAATACAAACTTTGTATATACTATTCCATATATTATGATGTATTGTTTTTTTTTTTTTTTTTTTTACCAATTTAAGATGTTTAATAATGTTAAGAATGTTGCATTTTGGCTTGTTTTTTGACTTATTTATAAACTATTTATAGACAAAGTTAAATAAAAAATATCCTGGGTTTGAAGAATATTGTGTTGCTGGACTTCACCGAGCTCAAGTAATAGTTTAATGTAGAAAATAGTGAATGAACTTGGCTGTTGATGTCTTAAATAATAATATCAAATAACCAACATTTCTCAAAATGGATATATCTCATTTTGCAACTAAACTATTCATTTACAAAAAAAAAAAAAAATTAAAAAATCAGTAGATTTGCTATGTGTAAGTTTAAAAGTTTGCAGAGTTTCATAGAGTGTACTGACTCTCACAAATGTACTGTATGTCCAGTTATTTTGTGTGATATATATATTTTAAATAAACTGCAAACAAAAAAAATATATTAACTTTCCTCTGATTCCTTCTTGAAACTCTTCCCTCCTAGTCACATACTGTACCTGTCTGATGGCTCATTATGCAGCTCATTATGCAGGTCTTTGTCTTCAGGTGTGACTCACTGCATAGTAATGATAGTTCACGCCTTCTTGCATAAACCAATTTCACTTCAAAAGTGACTTAGAATTTTTAATTTATTATATTATTTTCTGTGAGCAAGTTAACAAGATGATTCTCACATCATTTTGAAGCAAAAACACTAGACTACCAGATCCAGTTCTCAAAAGTCTTGTGCACAATTGTTCACTGTGTGTTGTTTCAGTGACTTCAAAATTTTAGTTTTTCACTAACCACGCATAAACATTTCTTTCTCAAAAACACAAACACATACAAACATGCTGCTTGGGTATTATTGTAGCCCAACTTGTGCTGTTTACAGTGTTATCACACTTTAGCCATTAATATGGCCATTTTTAAGGCACTGAAAACAACAAAAATGTCAGTGCATGCCAAAACTTCTCCAGAACCCCAAAACATCCTCAGACCCCAGAGAGTTAATTAGCTATGTGTGTGTGTTTGTGTGTGTGTGTGTGTGTGTGTTTTGATCAAAACGTGCATTAAACCAGTAAGAATCTTGCATTTGCTATTTACATGGCAGACCTTGTAGGTGGAAAAACTGATTTGCTTCACTAGCGAGAAAACAGTTAAACATTGTCTAAGTGAGGATAAATAATGAGCCTTTACTTTACTCCTTTACTTTCATTGAGAATGGATACAGTGGAAACTCACTCCACTGAAGACATCCATTAGTCTACATATTTAATTTAGTTTGTTAAGGGCAAAGATATGTTTTAAAACAATTTCTAAATTCAGTTCTAATTTCTAGCAAACGAATAAATGAATAATAATAATGAAGTGTGGTAAAAAAAAGCGTAATATCTAAACACAAGTCCTATTCTTATGCCCCATATTATGACACATCCATGTCCAAAACCTGATAGGTGGACAAATCTTAACTTGTGTTTATTAAAACAAATATGTTTTTCATATATAATGATATTTGTGTATTGCTGTACATCCTGTGTGTATTAAGCAATTTGTAAGCATTTGGACCCGCATAGGCGCAAAAATAATGCATTCTGCGCTAGGCTTGGGACCAGTTTTTAGTTGTTCAATGACACAGTCTATTTTTATTCCTCAAAATAGCAATGTGACAACAATGCAACTTAACATGGTTCTTTTTTTAGACCAGCATGCCCATGACTCCACAAAGTGGCACAAATGTATTTGCAATTTAAACAAAATGCCGCAAAATGTGAAAATTCCTCAACCCAGGGTCATTCTAAAAATAAAGGCCTATATACATTTCCAGAGATCGCGAAAAACGTCACAGAATATAAGATTTTTTTTTTTTTTTTTTTTTTTGCAGTTTTTGTTTTTGCAAATCCACCAGAGGCTGCTCTGTATGCATTTAAAATCTCAAGTTTCTCTCACAAGTGATGTTCACGCCTGGTTTCTCGTCTAAATTCATCAGAGGTCGCTGTCAACTAACTTATTGACTGACCAACTGACCGATACCCCCACTCACCTAAACCCAACCAATATTGTTTTAAAAGCACAAATTGAACCACGTCATCATGGTCAACTCCTCTTTGCTTCTCAAGTCCTCCAACATACATGGAGAGCTAACTAGACAAACCAGTAACAGCGGGAAAGCTGTCTATATCGAAGTAAGTGGTCAGCTGCTAGTGTGAAAAAGAACAGCTTTACACTTCCCTGTAGTGTTTGTTTGTTTTATGTTTGTGTACTCGCACTATGTACAGTGGCCTTGAACCGGGCCAAAGCACACTTGTCCCCCCACCCGTCTCCCCCGACGGCTCGCACTCACATTACATTCAGACCTGGGCACGCTTACGTCATCAACGATACACTGTTCAGTAAGCGCTTTCATTCAGCACAGTGGAGATTTCTTTATTTATATTGTTTTAGTTGTTTAATATGCAATGACACATTGTCAAATATTTTGCCGAACAGATCAGCCTTTTTTGACGCTCATAAACAATCATAAAGTCCTCGTGCTGCAGAATTTATGAGGTTTGCTAAAGGTGCAGCTGTTGTGCAGTGAGGGGTTTGTGTCTTTAATAATCTATGACAGTTTGTGTTCATTAAACAGTAAGAAATATGAAACAATCACATAAAAGTCACATCTTGTCTTCAGTTTTGGGCTCTGGCACGCTTTGCACTCACACTACAAGTGTACCGCACCAAAGCCCAAGTGAATCACGTTCTGGCACACCTCTTCTAACTGGGCCATTGCTGGCCAAGTGAACCATGCCTGAGCTCGATTCAGAGCACTCACACTTCTCAAACGATCCGGGAAACGGGCCTGGGCACTGTTCATAACAGTGATTTTAGCATAGTGTGAGTAATGTAGTACACCCTTAAAAAGACGAAATGCAGCCATACGTACTTCTGGCAATATAATTCACAATCTCCATGTATGTATATAGAGCTACTGTACATTTTCAGAAAGTTGAAATTACTGTTGCCCTAGTCTGAAAATAGCAACAAATCGAGCCATGCACGTCTTGCACATTTATTGGCTGGGTGTATAGTAGTAGTCCTAGTTTAGTGTTCATTAACTCATTCATTCATGAGTATTTCTACATAAAGTCTAAATGCTATCATGGATCCTGAATCAACTTTTTTCAATGAACACTCTCTATATATAATTCTCAGATCTCATCATAATGGAGAGCATCATTACGTCACCTAAGCAATAAAGTCGAATTTGATCAAATATTATTGCAAAGCATATCTGGGGGGAACATTCCCATGAAGAAAAGCTAGTGCAATGAAGTGTGGTGGTTTGTGGAAAAGACAGCAATGCGCTGTCATAATGGGTGGTGGTGTAAACATCTTGTTCCAAAACAGAGACTCCCTCCGGTTAGCTTTCTTCAGGAACTCACTAAACAACACTTATTATTTCTTGGCTGTAGAGACAGACATTCTCTTTTGAATTTGAGCCAATTAATAGTATCACCCTCTTGGAAAAACACCACGTGGAAACAAGATGTGCATGAAAAGTGCAAAAGAGGCCCAAATACACAATGTGAGTTGTTATGGTTAATTCAGGAATCGATTTGCAAACGTCACGGCAACTTTGATCTTCTCCTCAGACCCAGTCACTTTCAAAACAAAATAGAAATTATATTATCATTTACTATTTTCTTGTGTGGACTAGTGATGACTGCTTTTAAAGCACTACTTCATGAAGCATCAAAACCTTTATGAATATTTTGTTTTGAATTAGGGGTTTAAGAGCACATATCTGGTACATTACTGGCAGCTAGCTCTCTGCAACATCCACATGGTCACCCATTGAAGCTAAACAGGGCAGTGCCTGGATGGGAGACCATATGGTGCCTGAATGGGAGACCATATGGGAAAGCTAGGTTTCTGCCGGAAGTGGTGTTAGTGAGGCCAGCAGGGGGCACCCAACCTGCGGTCAGTGTGGGTCCTAATGTCCTAGGACTCTATACTGCTCAGTGAGCGATGTCTTTTGGATGAGACGTTAAATCAAGGTCCCAACTCTCTGTGGTCGTTAAAAACCACAGGATGTCCTTCGAAAAGAGTAGGGGTTTAACCTCTGCATCCTGGCCAATTCTGCCCACTGGCCTCTGTCCATCATGGCCTCCTAACCCTCCCCATATTAAAATTGGCTTCATCACTGTCTTCTCTCCACCAATCAGCTGGTGTTTAGGTTACGGTCTGGCGCAAAATGGCTGCCATCGCGTCATCCAGGAGGATGCTGCAGACTGGTGGTGGATGAGGAGATTCCCCCCTATGTGTAAAGTGCTTTATGTGGTCAGAAAAGCGCTATATAAATGAAAGGAATTTTTATTATTATTATATCAACTTGGCAAAATCAAGTGATTGAAGTAAACAAGTCTTCGAAACGTACTGAAAATGTAATGGTTGTCCACTTGGGGGTGATCTGTGTGATCTTGGATAAAGTTATACGGGCCCTATCATACACCCGGCGCAGTGTGGCGCAAGGCGTGACGCAGTAGTCTTTTGGTAGTTTAAGCTTGGCGCAAGAGTCGTTTTGAGGCGTTGCGCTACGCTGTTTAAATAGCAAATGCATTAGCGCTCATTTTTGCGCCCATAGGCGTTCTGGTCTAAAAAGGAAGGCGTTCTGAGGCGGACCGCTGGCGCGTTGCTATTTTGGGAAACTATAATAGATTTTTCATTAGACCAAAACTAACCCGGTCTAAACTCCGGCACAGAGTTGCGCCTCGCTTACGCACTGCTTAATATGCACAAGAGAGCAATAGGCAAATATCTTTACATATGAAAAAATTTAAATATTAAGGATATATATAGGATATAATAAGAATAGATATAGGATATAAATATAAAGGATTAAAATATTACAAAACATATTATTTTCTAGCCTACATAGATATGAAAAACCACTGCTTATTCGTTTGCTGGAAATTAGAACTGAATTTAGAAATAGTTTTGAAACGAATATTTGTCCTTAACAAACAAAAGTATTTATTTATAGACTAATTGATCTCTGCGCGTAAAGGTTTCCTTATCCAAGAGCGAAAGTGAAAGTGATCCATTATCTTTCATTCTCACGCAGTAGATGCTCTGTTTAACAGTTTTCTGTTAAAAAACTGTTAACTGTAAACTGTTTGCTTGTGAAATGCTCATTTTTTCCACGTAGACTTACTTTGCGTCCTGTAAATAGCGAATGCGCTCTTGGCGCGACGCAGCTGACTCTTAAAGGGAATGGGAGATGAGACTCTAATTGGTTTATTCTTAAAACACACCTATAACTCATTAAGAAAATAAACTCAACCCTTTTAGACCATGCGCCGAAGCGAAGGCAGATTTCCCGTCCTTAAATTAGCAAAAACGCGTCCTGACACGCCCTGAAAGCATTTGCCCCTGCGTTTTGCGATTCGCACATGGACCGTCAAAATAGAGCCCATACGAGTTTGTAGATGTTTTAATGAGACATTTGTTAATTAAAAATGAATAATAATATTTAATAGGCTCTTGTTGGCCTGTTTAGCAGATCCCACAAAGGAACAAACAATACACAAACCTAGGGAACTTATAAAATAATCCATATTATGCAGACACATAAAATTGAATAAGCTAAGCTTAATAAGCTAAGTGCATTAATAGGTTATACTTTCTACTTATAGTTCACACTATTTGTTAAAAACCTGTAGTCTTGTGGTTGGCTCATTGACAAAGCGACACTGTTCAGGGTGATCCAAGTTTGATTCCTGATTACGTTTAGTTTTTTTTTTTGTTTTTTGTTATGCCTTCCATTTTTTATGCTTTTTAATTCTGAATAAAAAACATGTGAATGTGAAAAAAGTCAATTGTAATGGATGTTTTGTCTGTGTTTTTGTTCCATTTACATGGTTTTGAACAGCAACTGCCCCTAGTACATGCTGTTTTGTACAATTTGAAAAAGTTAATTTTGACAACTAATTATACATACATACATATATATATATATATATATATATATATATATATATATATATATATATATATATATATATATATATATATATATATGAGCAATATCACACAAGTAGCAGTGAGATATTGCTGTATATCAGCACTGGTGGGAGACGTGTGACTTAGCATTCCACCAGTGCTGATATACAGCCATAGAGCACTGTTACGAGTGTGATATTGCTGCAAAAGTTTGACGGCACAATCTTGTATATAAAAAAGAAAATCAATCAAGGAGAGTCTATTACCCTTTTGTATCAGGAACTACTTTCTTCCGCCATTCATTCACATCTGCAGCTGACATCAGAACAGCAGAAGCCGTAACTAAAAGAAAAGAAAAAAGAAAAAGACATTCAAACATCTGTTGCTAAATAAAATGTTAAATTATTGAAATAAAAAAATGATACAGCGGTAGAGCGACCATCACACTCTTCTCAGAGCTCACCAGGACTGAACTGAGCTCCCATACATGAAGCAGAGCAGTCACTAACTTACCAGACTGCTGTTGGGTTTGCTTTAAGGAGGGACAAGGCTTAATCCAGCTTCTTATTCGCAGACTCTTATTGACTCTATCCGATGGGATATCACTATAATTTACCCTGAAAAACCCAGAGCAAAGCAAATACTACCAGATTACTATAGTATAAATACAGCCCTACAACATACAATAGAGAGAGGTTGACTTATGCTGACTTTAGAGTGCATGATTTTAGCCCCGAATTAGACTCGCCGACAGGTCCTGAGAAATCACCGACAAATGCCTGAAATCGTACACAAACTGGTGCTCAATCATGCAAGTAACAATCACACAGTGTGAACTATCAAAAACGTGATCTAATAGAAATGCCGCTGTGTCGCCGATGGCTGTGAGATACTTGGCATGCTAAATATCTGGAGCTGTTGGACATTCAAATCATGCAGTATGAAATGAGTTTTGACTGAAAATAAGATTGGCGACCACCAACCGCCCAAGAGAGAGCAACATTCAATAGTGTGGGTACCTGCAGGCCAGCTGGAGGTTGAGGGAGAAGTTAAAAGCACTTATTTTCAGTTTATTTGGCCTAAAGCATTTGGCAGAAGCACTCGTGTTTCTTTGAAATGTCATGTGAGCAAAAAAAAAAAAAAAAAAAAGTTGAGGAGAAATTGCTATTGCTAATTCACTTAAAACCCAGCTGAGCAACTATGCAAATTTTCTAACCCATAAAAGGCTTCTTTCTCGTTATGTAGTTAATAACAAAAGATATACTACGTGTTTTTGGTTGTGAGACCTAGTTTGGACATTTGTCTGCAATTCTTCCTATTCTTAAGTTATGCAGTACATGTGAAACCCTCTGTCACCAATCCATCTTGCAGTGTAAACAAAGCACCAACAAAATGCTAGCACAGATAGTCATGAAGTGTAAAAAACATCTGTAAAAACAATTATTTTTAAAAATCATACAGTCTAAACTCAACATTAGAATGTCATCTACCTATTCTGTAATTGTTTGTTCAGCTGTAGTATGAATCGTTTGCTGAACAATTTTTTTTCTCCCCTTAGAACGTATTATATGATCTCTGATGCCATCTTGTGGCAGAATGCCAACCTTCTTTGCACTGCTCAGTATTACAGGCTTATTGCCACCAACGCGCTGAATGTCTGAAATTATTAATATTTTAAAGTAGGCATTATCCTTATGAATACACTGCATAGTTTCAATCATTGCCTAAAAAAGCTTTAAAAGTACATTATGTTGTCCAACAGTTGCAATATTTGTCAAACTATAGTCCTCTGCTTGCCACTCGTGTGGGCGGAGTAATACACAAGAGTAAAGGGCCTGTGGTGCTGATATTACTGTAATATCTCACAACTATTATCCAATCAGATTCGATAACTTTTTGATGCACAAATATAACTTTCTGTTTGTGCATCATTTCCTCTTTTTGTGTATTATTTGTAGCAAATTAACAATAAGAGAGCTGTGGTTAAGAATATTGTGCTCGTTAAGCTGATGTCAACAGAGTAGGATCACTGCTCTAACTTAGTTATTTTAAGTGGATTAACATGCACAAATTAATAATTTACCTAAAGAATAATAACGAATTCTGGAAAAATAAACATTACATATTTGATTTTAGACAGTTTTTAAGTAAATCATTTGATGCTAAACATATATATACAGATGTGGACAAAATTGTTGCTACCTTTCATTTCTGTCCAGGCCAGTTTCATTAGCTTGCCTTTTTAATCCTTCTGTTGAACCACAATTTGGAAAAAAATCAGATTTTAAATAGTTTATTTTTTGTTTGTTTTTTATTAATAATGACTTATTTCAGTTTCAAGTTATTTCAATAAACATTGAAGTTTTTCTTTTCAGTCTTTCTTAAATAGAAGGGCACCAGCAATTTTGCCCATGTCTGTATATCTATGTTCTCATTAGACTGCAAAAAAAAAAAAAAAATTGTTTGAAAGTGCCTAATGTTAACTCCTCTTATTGTTGCCTAAATGAAGCAAATATTAAATAACAAGCACAACGAATCCAATATTGTGTTCCCATACACATATACAGGAGGCCATTTGTCAGAGGATGTGCAGTTGTTTCGAGAATTACATGGACGGACAATACTCTACTATTCTATGGGCATACAACAAATTCCTTGACTAAGTAACTGTTGCGTGGCAAAGTCAGGGTCAGCGATGTGAATTCTGAGGCAGCAGGTGTGCGGCAATGGTGAATTACTCTTCTATTTGACACCCTTCGTATATTGTATCTTAGTAAGTTCCTGCCAAGCTTTGCGGTCTGACTTTGAGGATTGAACTTTGGCAGGTCAGCTGGCTTCCCATGCTAATGTTCACCTCTGTTTTGTTGAATTTGGATCAGGGGTCCGTTCTTCGTACCTTGCTTAAATGATCTAAGATTATTTGGCAGATCCCGGATCTTTTAATCTTGATAACTGATCTCTCACTAATTTGGTTCTTCAAACGAGTTTGCGGATCAGATTAGAATGTCTGGATAAACTGATCTGAGATCGCTGCGTGTTTTGTAAAGGACAGATCTATCGATCCTCGAAATCATGATCAGCAATGCAACGATTGGCTGACGGCACAGCAGCGTAATGACATCATCTGATTAATTTTCAATTATCCATGTGAGCAAAATTACGTCAAATTAGCAGTAAACGGCTTGTTAAATATGACACGCAATAACCTTCCACATTTGTTGTGAGCTGCAGGCTTTCCACTTTCATGTGTCAAGTGTATTCATTATGTATTTCAATGCAAATCAGTGTATTTAGTTCCACATTTAGAAAAGATTTTCTTTATTATAGTAGCCATTTTGTAATCGGTGTAAAGAATAACTGGTTGTTTACAAAAGTGTTTTCATATTGGTAAAGGCGTCTGCAACTTTTGTGAAGCATCAAATCACCGGCATATTAACTATCAAAACATGTTTATGACTGCTGAAATGATTGCTTTAAAAAAGTCGCATATTGTGCATTTCTATTATACACAATTATACACAACATATCAATAATCTTTCTCTTTGCACCACCAGGTGGCAATCTTTGTAGCCTACTTTTATTTTGAGGGTGCAGATTGCATACGTTTTATTAAAATGTATAACTTAATTTATTTTATTAATGACTATAACTTTATATATATAGTTAAAAAATATGTACCATTTCCCTAACTTTATATAACTACTACTGTAAGAAAATATCAGAATTCGGAACATACTTTCTGTATTATCTTTGCTTGAACTAAGCCAATCTAATCCTGTTTATATGAATTGAACCTGCTCCCGATCAGGTTTGACCTAGCAGAACTGTTGCTATGACAACAACTCTCGGATCAGCTTTGAAGAACGAAACGATCCTGGATCATGTCAAATCGTCAATATCCAAATCCAGCTAACTGAGTAATCCACGTACGAAGAACGGACCCCTGAAGTAGGAGGAAATCTAAGCGTAGTCTTCATTAGCCAGACCTTACAACTGAAAACATCAATAGAAACCAACATACAATTTGAAATTATTTTAGTGGTTATAATGGACATTATATTGGTTTTAATGAAAACTACTGGGTCTCTATTTTTTGTTTGTTTATTTGTTAGCTTTCTGTTGGTGGCATAGTAAAACCAATCTTAAAGGTGCTGTATGTATGTTTTGACTCATTTAAAGGGTAACACTTTTTGAGCTGTTGACAGTTGTATATGTGTCCCACACTGCTAAAAACACTATTAGGACACCTATATTTCACTAAAAAGTGTAAATTGGTTGTTTTTGCGTTGTTTCAAGCAAATTCGTATTTCTGGTTTGAAACTAATTTTTTTTAGCTGCGTCACGGTCATGACATAATAGCGTTGTATTCCAGCGTGCAGACTGGACGTCTGTGCCAGATTGTTTCTTATTACGTCTTACAGTGTGATGCATTAATGCATGAGTAAAGCTTGGTTCAAACCAATCAGCACGCTCTTTTGTGCAACTTCATTAATATTCATTACTGTCAGAGTGTTTAGACGACAGAGACGCCACATTGTGTTGGCAAAACAAGCGTGAAGTGTTGCTTTTATAGTTTGCTGCAGTTAAGTTTTGTTTTCATTTTCTCTCTGTGAGAGCTCAGCTGGAGTCACGAGTGGATTAACAGTGTACGCGACGCTCGACAACAATAACTTACGTGTCTAAGGAGGATCATTGTTTACCTGAGAGCTGTTCTCATCTGCAAACGCTAAGATCCGGATTCGCTTGTAGTCTCCTCTTAATGAAGACGCAGCTCTAGTTGCTGTGTATTGTCCTGTCTCTACAGATTTGGTAAGTGAGCTAGCAGTGCTCTTTGTTTATTCAGTTTGTTCGTATCGAACTAAGTTAACTATTGCACCGAGTGTAAACATATTAGCACTTCAACCAAACTATAACCTTGTGTAGGATTTTCACTGCATTTTGTGACTGTAATAACACACGCAGCTTTCTGACGCTACCTGCCGTGTGCATAAAAGTTTCCGGGAAATGCTGAGCTTTTTTTCTCTCATTCGCCGTGCGGTATCAAACATTGCATGAAAAATACATGCTTAGAGCAGTTCCTCAAATCAAATATCTAGTTTGTCGCGAGGGACATGAATGAATTCCCTGAATGAAAGAGTCAAACTGCAGTTAAAGTCTACCATTTAATAATTTGGCAAATAATTCGACTACAGATGTCCATGTAAAGACAGTCACTTTGTCCCTTGTTGGGTGTGTGTTTTGACTCTGAAATTCAGCGCGCACAAATAGACACTCCCCCACCATGCCTCTTTTCTTCCTTCGACAATCCCCGCTAAACAGAGCTGGACGCGCCCACTTTTCTGACTTTTTCGAAAGTAGAGGTGTGAAAACACCCTGCTGAAACAAGGGGGTTTCATGGCCCTTTAAAGCATAAAAATACCGTAATATGTTTGCATGCTACATGACCATACTTGTTTATATGAAAAACCATGCTGAAGTCAGATATTCTGCTTTGAAAATTTGCGTTATGTGTCGGAACACTGTCTTTGTTTGATCATTGAACCCACCCATTGTTAGTTAAGCCAATTACATTTCAGCAATATGGGTTGCCTTAGAGGAAAACCAAGTATTCCATTCATTTGGTCAGAAAGGTTCTCAGCGGATGCATCCACGAGTGGAATGTGTCCTACGGTGGACAGTATCAGACTCTAGAATGAGACTGAGATTCAGAGTTCCTAATGAGGTGGCTATTAATTAGCAAATAATATAAATATTACGAATGTAAACATTAGGTGAGCAGGTTACATTGCAACAACAAGCTTGTTTGTTACAACAACAAGCTACGAAGAGATTTGCAATGATAAACAATTTGGCTTTTTGCTCCAGAAGAAACACAACAGAAATTTAAATACAGCCATTCAGAAGCACATAATAGTACACTTACGGCACTCCAACAAAATGGTAAGGATTATAATCTCATTAATACATATTAAACATCTTTCACGTTATCAAATTTAAATGCTGAATCACTGATAAGTGTTGGCTTGCACTTAAGTTCCATTTCAAGTGGTTTATTTCATTTTCAAGAAGTGAGGTGAACTCTCTGCTGCTGCTTTCAGTAATATGGCAATAAATGTCATGTGAAATGGCATTCAAACTCACATTATTAGCATTTAGCGCTGAGTAAATCACATTAGGTGTACCTGAGGTGATCACTGTCTAAGTTTTCTGTTGTTCAGCTGAAAGAAATAGAAGCCATTTCTAAAATTTAAATTTCAGGTGTTGGTTAGAACAAAAACCCCTTCTATTGTGTGCCCTTGCTTTTATTTAGAACACGGTTTAAATCAACCAGCATCCTGCTGTTGGAGTCGTCAATCTGGCAACCTGTGCTTGCGTTTGTTTTGAACCAGGTGTGCTATATCTAGCTCAACCACTGGGTGTCAAACTTATACTGCTCATTTACAGGAATTTGTTACAAACTGACTAGCAACTGTTAAAATGTACTGGTTTAAATGGTTAAGTTTGGTTGCTTGTAATGCTTCTAATGGTATAATTTTTTAGCAAGCTTCAAACTTAGTTCATAAACTCATATGAATGTGATCCTTATTGCAGCTTATTGAGTCCAAACTTTCACATATGTCATATTCATTCATTCATTCATTCATTCACTTTCTTTTCAGCTTAGTCCTTTTATTAATTAGAGGTCTCATTCAACAAACAGCACATATTTGGATTTAGGTGGGATTTAGGTTGATTGGTGTAAATTTGTTCTACAAAAAGATCATGTATATCTCTAGTCTGTTTTTATAAGCATTGTTTGCTAACTACATTGGCAAGTTTTATTGTTAATAACATAGGTCTTAAATTTTGATATCTACAATAACATGTAGATTCAATAGTTCTCTACATGTTTTGTAAGTAAAATGACGTGATGACTTGCATAGATCATACTATTGAGAAGCCGCCAACCCTTGTGGTCTGACTTTGGGGCTTGAACTTTAGCAGGTCATCTAGCTTCCCATGCTAGTTTTCACCTCTATTTTATTGGGTTCAACTTTGAAGTGGGGGAAATCTAAGTGTAGTCTTGTTTAGCCAAACTTATGGCTTACTTTATAAAGTCATAAAAAATTATACTTGTTACAACTTGTTCCATCCAAGAATCACCCAGTCATATTTATAGTTGCTCTACTGTTGGACAACATCTAGCCATGGCAATAGAAATTAGTGTGATCTTGAGTTTTGAATGAGGGAAAAAACATAGACTTTATATCTAAAAAAACAAAAAAACTACATCATTTGAAGTAAGCGAGGCAGTGGCGCAGTTGGTAGTGCTGTCGCCTCACAGCAAGAAAGTCGCGGGGTCGCTGGTTCGAACTTCGGCCCAGTTGGTGTTTCTGTGTGGAGTTTGCATGTTCTTCCTGCCTTTGCGTGGGTTACCTCCGGGTGCTCCGGTTTCCCCCACAGTCCAAAGACATGTGGTACAGGTGAATTGTGGAAATCTGTTTCCCAGAGATGGGTTGTGGCTGGAAGGGCATCCGCTGCATAAAAACTTGCTGGATAAGTTAGCGGTTCATTCTGCTGTGGCAACCCGGATTAATAAAGGGACTAAGCCGACAAGAAAATGAATGAATGACATCAATTGAAGTCAGATGTCCTGCCCAAACCTCTGCTGGCCCAATACCAAGCACACAATTATGACATCACAGCTTTTTTTTAAAATTTTTTTTTTATATATAGTTAAACGCAAACTTGTTTCAACCTACACACTGTAACTATAGTAAAAACTCTATGGATGTTGGGAACCATTTCTGAGAATTATTTATTAAAAATTTTACATGTGATTAATTTCTAAGGTCTTACATGGAGAGTGTGGGTTTACACATATGGGTGGTGATCAATATCACTAGTGGGTGAGCAAAATATTTTGGCTTCATTTTTCAGGTCATTTAGGGCAGACATGAAGTAAAATTTCCCGGTCCAAATTTGACACCTGACAAAATTAATTAAACAAATGCATTGACAAACCTGAAGCTTGGAGAACCCTGAGCTTGGATATACTTGAGTTCAGGGCTCCTGCCTGGTCATGTAGCATGCCAGGGGGTTCGAGATTAGGTAGGTCTCAAGAGCTCCCCCTGTTAAAAGAGGAAAAGGGGTGGATGGGGTAAATAAGGATAAGGAGGGTAGGATGAATGGGCTTATTTATTAGAGGCTCGAATTCATCTAATTGGTCTAGTTATATCTGATTGTACTAGCAATGATTTTTGATGCGAGACCGATCAAACATATTATGTGCTCCTCTCGAAATTAGTTTATAATACTTCATTTAAAAAAGCAGCAGTACTTTGTGTGGCTTGATCTATCTCTCTTTATCTTTATCATGAGGAGAACATGCAAACTCCACACAGAAATGCCAAATGACCCAGCCAGAGCTTAAAACAGCAACCTTCCTGCTGTGAGGTGACAGGACAACCCACCGCACCACCTTGCTGCCCCAGAAGCAAGCAGAAATCCCAAAAATTGATTAGAACACAAATAGCTGACACATTTAAAGTAAGCCTGTATTAACTTAAGCAGCAATATAAATTACCAAGGCTTCAACATTATTTGTGACTCCATCTTTTATTCTTCTCTCTTGAGTCCACTTACCTTGGACTCAAATCTATAGATTTCATGGGTCCAAAAATGGGTGTCTGAAGAACCTAAATAGGCCTAAATGTGTTATGGGAACATGATCAGTTTCCAGTAACTATTTAAAAGCTTCTGTGATTTTACGACTACACTTTTACGAGATGTGCCATGTGATGGTTAACAATCACAGAGAGTCAGAACCTCAGTTTAATGTCTCATCCCAAAGGTAGTGGTCACTGACAATATAGTGTACACATCACTATACTGGGGCCTTAGGACTCACACAGACCGCAGGTTAAGCCCCTCCTGCTGGCCTCATTAACACCAATTCTAACAGCAAGCTATCTCGCATCCAGATACTAAGCTGACTGAGCCCTGCGTAGCCTCAGTGGCCAACCAGTCTTGTGCTGTAGGGCTATATTGCTGTGGTAAAAATATGAATGCAAATTACTTACTAAAATTGCGGAATTTATACCATGTTACAGTTGATCTCTTATTGATAGTAACTGTAATAACCATCTCTCTTTTACCTCTTGTTGATGCTTATAATTAATCCTCTTAGCCAAAAAAGATGACAAAATTTGTGTTGAGAGGCTATTTTGTAGTTTACTTTCTCATTCAAGTTTTACAATGATGCAATTTACACAACATACAACACTACTATAATGATCATCAACCCTTACCGACTCTAATCAAGGCTGGTTTTCTGACATGGGAGTAATAACATTGGGACACAAACTGGACTTGCTTGACCATAAAAATATAGATTTAATCCTACGGTTCTGGTAGATAAAGATAATAAAGACCTTCACTCAAATCCTTTGTGGTGCACAGGTGAAGCTAATTACCACTTATGCAAGTTCTGAACCTTCAACATGTAATTTGTTATTGGTGGGTTTCAGCCTCTAGATTTTAATGCAAGTGCAAACCAACCAACGTTGGTCCTAAAAGCAATGGGGTTTAAAAGATAATGAATATACATCTAAATGTACATCTGTATTTGGTCTGACAGTGAAAATCTAACAGACATCTAACAATAGCAGATTTGACAGACACGTGTAATCATTAATCCCTGTCTATTGACTATTGTATATATTACAATATTTTTTTTATGTTTAGATGTTTAGATGTTGTCATCTATCAGAAGCTTAAGGTGTTCTACTGCACTTTATATTGGTTTTGAGAACCTTCCTCAAGGACACCTGGGGTTAAGTGCTTTGCTAGAAGAGAAGCTTTGTAGGTCTGTGATGCTTGTTTGTACAGGTTTCCGAGTCGGTTCCATCAGACTGAACCTACAACATTATTTTATTTATTTTTGTCAGCAGCCCAGATCCTTCTTTCATTGTGCTTTGTGAAATAATCTGTGAGGTAAGGGTGGTTAACTTACCATTCTCCTCACACATGCCAAAATTACTTCAGCTGTAGAGGGGAGCTCCATGGGAAAGTAGTGTGCTGTGTTAAAACAAGTGAACCAAAATGTTGGCAGCTGTGTCTGATAGAAAAAAAAGAAGGTGAAGATGATGACTTATCACAGCTTGGTGACTATTTGCTGTATATTTCAGGCTACTGCAAGTGGGACTGATGCTGTTTTAGGCTGTTTACATGACAATGATGTGGCCAGAAAACAGAAACACTTCATGGTTGCGTTGCAAAGTTTCAATAAAATATATGCATTTCAATATCATCAAACTCTGCGATAAACACTGTACTACTGTACTTTACTGTACTGTACTACTGTGTGTCAGGCCAGGATTTGGTGCTGTCATCTTGTTAGTAAACAGTAACTAGTTACTGTATGGAAATAATGATGTGCCGTCTGAGGCACAGTGCTGGTGTGTATATCAATATTGCTATGTAGGTATGATGTGTCTCCGCTTTTGGTTGTAATGTGAATCAAATCTAGACTTTGCTGATGAAGCCTTTGCTGATGGCTAATGCAACAACATCAACGCTACCGCATACTCTGCCATTGTTTTGTGTTTTTTCATGCTTGCCTTTAATCCACACCTTTATAAACATGCACTATTCACACACATGACATCATAGTTTTTGTAGACTAGTTTTGGGGTATTTAACGTGGTTCAGTCCCCATAAAAAAAAATGTCATTATCCAACATGATCTCATGGCAATTTGTAAATTATTGAATCAGTGGCTAATTTGTATAAATTCGAATGATCTTATTTGTAAAATGTTGTATGATTTGCTTATCCTCCAATAACAGTTAAGTTTCGAGGTGGGGTTGGATGATATGGCTCCTTTTTTTCATACATTTTCATATGACTGAACACTTAAATGACTGAAATTAGCCACTAATCTGACAAAACGTAGAATAATTACATTTTCTCATGAGATTAGGCTGCATTATCATGTAAACGGACAGGTAAATGCATAAATGTTTTCGTCTGAAAACAAATTTGACCCCTTAAAGCTGATTTATACTTCTGCTTTAAGCGCACGCGTATGCTCCAACGTAGCCTATGTGGTCACGTGACCATCGCCATTGCTCTCACAAAATGTAACTTCACGTCACAACGGCGCGTAGCCCATCCTTCAAATCAAGTTAGCATGTTTGTGTTTCTTATATAGTATGTGTATCAATAATACCAAAATATTGTGTTACCTGTTAGAGATGCGCGGATGGGCTATTATTTCATCCGCAACCGCATGACAAAATTCATCATCCGTCCGCCATCCATCCGCAGTAACATTTTTGACCAATTTTTAAAACCCCACCCGCCCGCCATCTGCTGATTGGGCTCTTTATTTGAATGGCTTATTCCTTTTTATTATTAAATGAATGTTTCTTTATTGATCATTATAGAACAGAGAATGACTTTAATGTAGACATGCAGTTAATCCAAACGTGCAAGTCATTAATTGACGACGCTTTGAAGTGACGCTAAAGATACGAGGACGTGTCTTTTCACTTGATTCGATTCCACCGTCCTTGAGTCTTTTCCTTGCGTCCTTCCCTCGTATCCCGGTGGGGTGGAAAAACGAGGAAAGAAAGCAAGGAAAGGAAACGAGGATGCACAAATAAGAAATGAGAAGCACCCGAGCTCTCAGAATATCAGCAGTGAACTCCGTCTCCAATCGGCGCACAGGGACAAAAGTAAATAAATAGCCTAAATTAAACGCACTGTACTATACAACTTTTTTTATTGTAGCCTAATAGAAAACGCATTGACACATCATTTCAACATGCTGCTATTTAGTCTACTACTAAATGCCTATTTCACTTTATTTTTTAGTAAATAGATAGAATAATAAGTCATTTACATTGTAATAATGTTTACATTTGTAGTTGTCCATAGCAACCCCAAAAACATACCTGATTGCCTTGCACATCTAATTAATGGGCACAATTTTTCGACTATTTTTTTATTTATTTATTTTTTATTTTTTGCTGTGGATGTTATTAAACTTGTAGAAATCGGAAACAACACCAGTTTTGCGACAAGATGAACCTTTATTTATATCTCTATCAGACAATACCTATTTTATATGCCAAAAGAAACAACAGGCAGTGAAAAAATATTAACATAAATATCTTAATGTAGGCATAGGCTATAGTCGCATGCTTTGGCAAACAGTTGAAAAATTTTTTAATAAAAACGTCATATCGTGCCTAAGCCTTGTAGGCTCAGTCACCCCCACAATTAGAAATTAAATTAGAAAAATAGATATGCCATCCCTCTTTGAGCGAACATAAAGTCTGACCAGGCTAAGTGCATGTATGACAAGTGCCCCAATAACCCATGGATTTAGGATTATCCCCATTCCCCTCAAACTTAAAGTATAACGGAATACTACGCCAGTTGCGACAAAGAAATTCTGGCAAAATAACCTTAGCCTCGGAACGTAAAAGCGAGGCCAACATGTCTAGAATAGAATAGGCTAAACCAATATGAACGTAAAATTATCAGCTGACCGAACTCAAAAGTTTATATTGAACATATGTGTAGCCTAAATAACATAGGCTAATTGGTTTAAAGAGCCCATATTATGGGTTTTTGAAAATTCCCCTCCATGTAGTGTGTAACATAGCTCTAAGTGAAGTGAAGTATCCAGCTAAGGCTTAAATCTGTAAGAATACAGTGTTTAAAACTGTTGATTCATCTATAAAAGAGTCGACTCATAGTGCTTCAAACGAGTCGCCTTAAAACCGATTCATAAGGTGTTTCGCCATGACGTACGAACGAAACCAAGTTATTCACGTGCACGCGCAAACCCGGGAGATTTCAAACCTGAGGCCCCGCCCTCTGACGCAGAAACCCAGACACACACGCACACCCACAAACACACGCACACCCACAAACACACGCACACAAACATGCCGGTCGATTGAAGTCACACTGCAGATGGATATTATATTGAGTCTCTACCCAAAGATGAAACATCAGCATTATAACCAAGCAGTTGGAAACTTCTGGAAGCTACATGCTACAAAGAATACTTCATCTGAGTTTGTTAAAGGAAGGATCAGTAAAGAGTAACTGATGGACATCAGGATGGGTTTCTTCCATTTCTCAAGTGTAAGTACATGCGGTTAAAGTTGTTGCCTCGTTTACTCTAGCTTGCAAATGTATTTAGTTGTGATTTGTTACTTGTAACCGCGTGTACTGTATCAGGTTAACTGGCTATATTCTCTTATCGCGTGCAAAGTCACGTTAAAAACGCGAAGCGTGCTGCTTTGTTTATGGAGCTCCGTGCTAGAGTTGTGCTCCCGCGATTTATTCGGAAATTTATTCCCGCGCCAGATTTCTGAAATCTGGCGCGGGGACAGCCGCGGGAATAAATTTCCGAATAAATCGCGGGAGCGGTCGGTAACGGGTTTAATTTGGGACGGGAGCGGGCTGTCTAGCAATATCACGGATATTGCTATGCGAATTAGAAAGAGAGAGTCTGCGTGGTGCTTGTGTGTGTGTTAGTGCGCACGAGAGAGAGCGAGAGAGATAGAGAGAGAGCGAGAGAGAGAGAGCGAACGAGCTTTGTGTGCTTTGTGCTGTGTGTGTGTGTTTATACAGACAGCTTGGCTGTCTGGACTGTATACTGGGTGATTTTTGGTTGTGTTCTCCTCCGCTCTAGCGGGATCGGGCGCGGCGGGCAGAAAACGGAGCGGGTTCTCAGGCTAAAACCTGGCGGGTGCGGGCGGGAGCGTTGTCGTCCGGAGGTGTGTTTGTGTGTGGTATGGCGAGTACACGACTGTCTCCTTCGTTCGGTTATCCGTGGCACTATCCACTCGGCATAGTGTGGCAGCTAAAATCCACGCCTACACTATCGAGCGTGTATGAACTGTGATTACTTTTTATATTGCTGATTAGCTATTGGCCATTTCACTCTCTGACTGAAGGCAGTCGACCAATCGCGACAGACTGTCATCGGTCCAATCAGCGCAGATTAGCTTCGCGCTAAGGAGGGGTTTGGGAACAAATGAATCACTGGACGATTCATACAGGAGTCGCTGGGATAATTAGGTAAAAATAAATGCAGATTATAAGACCATGAAAGTGTTTTTCGACCTTGCATGCATATTAGACTGTTGTTGGAGACCCTTACAACCAAGATATGACCCTATTTCATGTATAATATGGGCTCTTTAATATGCCTGACCTTAGGTCTAGTTTGATTTTTTCTTGGCACAATGCAGGAATAAAATAGCATCTACAGTGTCAGGATTCAGACGGGAGCGCCTGCATAGCCACTATAATGCGCCCTGCTGCACTGAAGGAGCGCTCGCTCGCAGCACTTGTTGCTGAAATGCATAGAATTCTCTTGGAAAGGTGCTGTAGTCGTGGGAATGACTGGCCTTATTTCTCCCAAAAGGAAGTAGATTTTCCTCTGCTGATCCGTCTATACGGAAGTTTGTAGAGGAATACTTCTGTACTTCATCCAGAATTAGTGTATCCGATTCCTCCTCCCATTCTGTGAAGTCAGTCCTAGGCTTTTTCGTTGGTGCGCCAGCTATGCCTATAAAAACAGTACAACCGCCCGCCACCCGCCCGAATTTAATTAAAATATTATTTTTTCGTAACGTCATCCGCCCGATCCGCGGTTTATCCGCGGAGTCCGCGGCTATAACCGCCAACCGCGCATCTCTATTACCTGTATATATTTAATTGATGTATGCTTTCTTTCTTTTTAAAGAGAGATCATATTTTCTACCCTAAAATCATAATTTGTTTTTAAGACAGGGGGTAGGCGATTCAGGTCATCAAAGTACTTATTTTATTCTCATATGGCAGAGTTCTCACAGGTTTTGTGTCTTGTTTCTGGCAGCTCTTCTTTTTCTTCCCAGACTGGTCCATGTTCTCGCTTAAAAGTAGTTATATTTCCATCCAAAAATGCAAATTAACTTTACGCACAAAACTGGAATATCGCAATACAGAATGTGAATAAAGCTTCTATCCAATGAGTCAAAGCGAACAAAATCGTCATTTCCTGATTATCTGGCGGCAAATATTAACAGTAAAAAATAAATTTTCTGTGGTAGGAGAAGCTGTGTTAATCTTTCGAGTTGTAAATTTAAAATCAAATGCAGTACCTACCTAGTTGGTAATTTAGGATGCAGCCATGCTTTCTGCTGTTGCAGGATGTTCGACCAGCCGGGTTGACATCAAAACCCAACATCAGGCTGGCGTCAATGTCCAATGTCCAACCTATAATCAACCAGATATTAACTCCTAATGATGTTACAGCTTGACATTGTGTTTACATTACGACTACGACACCTATCAGAAACTGGATTTTAGTTGCCATGCCTGACGAATAAATGTCAGTATTTGACGTTAATATGACATTGATTTAAGATGCTGGCTCGACGTTGGATTTTGGTCATTTTCCAATACAACCTAAAATCAACCTAATATCAATGTCATTTGACGTCATTATTTGATGTCAAAATAGCATTGTCCTTGCTAGACATTGTATTTGTTACTTGACATCACAACCTAATTCTAAACTAATATCATGACTTTGGGTGCCTGCTGGGTAGCTTTACCATCACCAAACACATCAAATTTTCAACCCAGTCATTTGTGTGACATTTCAATATGAAAGGCTACTGTTAAAGTAAGTTTCTTACCCTTCCAGTCTTACACATAACCTCTTTTTTGAAAAGCCTTGATCAGACAGGCACTCACACAGCTCACTTTGTGCTTAGATTTTTTTTTTTTTTTTTGTAAGTTTCCTCTCAAATTCAAAGGTCTTTCTTATTTTAACAGATGTGGGCAGGCCTGTAGCAGATCGTTCCCAAATGACCCTAACATGCACTTCCTGTCCAGTAAGCAAACACCCAGGAATGGAACAATCTCACTTTGTACCTACAAGTTCAATATTAGAAAGAAGGGCTTTTAGTCCCTTTAATTTTTTTTTCTCTCGTGCTTGATTTATTTCCTATGTCTCAGTGCAGCAGAAAGCCCTTATTGAAACCAGTAGTGTTTTTGAAGTTTTGCTGTAATACTACTGGAAAATCTATTTTATGTTGGAACATGCTAGCTGCTCATTAGCTGCTCCATGTTAGCAGGGATTAAATGCCATGAAATAAGCCAATTTAAAATTAGAAATACATGTCTAAAATATACACTTATTCTTTATATGTGCAGGACTGTCTGAGGTTGACATGTGGTAAAATGCTGCATGTGGTTTTACCACAAAATGAAAATCCTTTCCACTGTAACAAGTTGTTTACATTTATTTGAAACATGTCAAGTGTCTATTTGCCACCCTGTGGTGAACATTGCTGAATAACGTCTGTATTTCTAATCTCTGAGATTTAAAGGTCAACGTGAACACTCTTCACTTCTCTAATAAGCAATATGCGCGTAAATAAGGATCTTTGTTAAAAAAATTCTTTAAGTTTAACTTGATTCTCTCACGTTAAAGAAGATTAAAGAAGTTTTTTTTTCATTTATTTTTTATTTTTTTGACAAAACTATGGTTTCTGGTAATTTATACAATGAAAGTCAACAAAATTAACTCCTGTCGCTCACAATAATTCTGTGGAATTAACCAACATTACCTGATTTATTATTATTATTATTACTTTTATTTATTTATTTTTTGTTTTTAGTATTCATCCATTCATTCATTCATTCATTTTCTTTTCGGCTTAGTCCCTTTATTAATCCAGGGTCACCACAGCAGAATGAACCACCGACTTATCCAGCACATTTTTACGCAGCGGATGCCCTTTGAGCCACAACCCATCTCTGGGAAACATTCATAAACACTCATTTACACACACACACTCATACACTATGGACAATTTAGCCTAGCCAATTGAACTGTAACGCATATCTTTGGACTGTGGGGGAAAGTGGAGCACCCAGGGGAAACTCACGCAATCACAGGGAGAACATGTAAACTTCACACAGAAACGCCAACTGAGCCGAGGCTCGAACCAGCGACCTTCTTGCTGTAAGGCAACAGTACTACCTACTGCACTGCATCGCCATTTATTATTATTATTATTATTATTATTATTATTATTATTATTAATGCATCTGCAGAGTGGATGCCCATTACATTACAAACCAAAGTTAAATGTGGCACATCAACTGCTTACATTTTAAAACTAACCAACAATAAGGAATAAAGAAAGACTACAACAAACTGCCATACATTGTTTAAACTGTAGGACTATGAACAAAAACAATGCACTCTATTTCACAAAAATACTGCAGCAATTATCAGCTATAAAACATCTAAACAAAGATCCATTTAAAATTTAAATGGCATTATGGAATCTTAAAACCACTGTGTGGTTAATAATGCCTAAAACAACTTCTACAATCTACTGGCCGTTATTGTCATACTCAACATAAAGTAAATAAATAAGTACAGTAAAAGTATTTCAAATGGGAATATGAAAAATCCCTTCACAATAATATTGTTAAATGCATTTTATTTTTGACTGTAATGAAGTTAAAGTATTTAGTGTACTTGTTTGTAAGTACAAATAAAACTACAAGATTTAAATGAGCCAAGTGCATTTTTTCTTCCTACTTCAGTTAGCTTTGTGTTATTTCTAAGAGGGGAAAATAAAACTATATAAATAAATCGAGCAGTTCATGAGAAAATTGAGTCTCCCATGAAAGCAAATGTGAAAGATCACACACCCCACTTCACACAAAGCTCCTTTGCCAAGGTGTGTTCAGCACTGTGTATAAGTGTATGAAGGCATGCCTTGTCCTCCCTTTTCTATAATAACCAGGCCTTATACTCACGCAGCAGTCACGACACAACATTAACTCTGCCTCCACCCAATCATTGCACCACAAGAGAGGAAAAACTCTCACTGCTGTCATGTGAGGGTGTTTGGCATTGGCCTCTTCAGGTTTACTCTTTTCGTTTCATATATATATATATATAGTGAGAGAGAAAGACAGATAGAGTGCAATGCTTCATAGTGTGAAAGCCATGGCCACCAGAGACAAAGGAAACAATCTTACCCTCTCCATTGACTTTCTATTGCAGAAAGTTGTCTCCTTGTACAAAAAAAAAAATGCTAACTAATTTTAAGTTCTAAAGTTTTTATTTTAGAAGATGCACTGTAAACAAGTAAACAACAGAGCCATGTTTTTATAAGCTGTCAAAAAATGTGAAGGTGTTTAGTGTAAGTGATATGAAAAAGTGGATGCAGGCAATAAAATGTGAGAAATGGGTTTCATAGCAGTCGATTGACCTACAAGGTGATGTCATTTTTCCTCCACTCAATTCAACTGTATTTTGATATGCATGTCTCTGTTGCCTAGAAACTTTATTCCTAACAAAACATAACTTTCTGATAAACATAACTTTATTTAATGTATTTTAAAATATGACCAGTGCTGTGGAAATTAATGTCTCTTTCCTGCTTGCTGGACAAAGTGAGCTACGTAACTTTGCATTTGGTCAATTAACTCGTACACATTTGTATTACCAATATTATCACATTTTACGGTAACTACTTCATGAAATATGTGGACAGACAAATCTTAATTCTAATATCTCAATAGAAGCTCTGAAGGTAAATTTGACATGACAATATGATGTTTTAATTTAAACTATTCTAGTAGTTACATAGTTCTGGAAGTTCCAGTGTTAAATGAAAAGTTGTGATGTTGTGAAAACCCTTTATAACCTGTTGGTTTGGTTCATTGTTACCACTTTTGATAAATAATAAATAATTAATAAATAAATAAATAAATGAATAAATACTTTCTGAACTAGCAACTCTGAAAACGTTTTAAGACACCATCAAAATTAATTGGTCACAAAAAAGTAGCAAAGAAGCAATTGACTTCCAACCATCTGTTGATAATTTGACCCCTCAACCAAACAGCTTGGCTGAAACTTGAGAGATTTCTCTTACACAATGCAATAAAGTGTTATGAACCCAACCCACGAAGCCACGTGTGAAGTCCAAGCCTCAAAGTGTTCTTCTGTTAGAGGTTAGGAGGTTATTAAACTATGAATGTTCCCTATTACTCCTTAGAGGGTCTTAAAACACTCAAATGGGGACCTCATATGTGCACCTGCATTCAGGCAGGATCCTAAACAAACCCCTCCCTTCCTCTCAGCATAAGCAGTTTGTCTATTAAAACTGATCGAAAAAGACTTCATTTTTGTGATTTAGGCTGTTTACACTATAAAAGATCTTCATTCACAAGGCATATTAGAAGCTATACAATACTTATACAGTTATTTTTAATAATGTAAGCTATCTAAAGTTCTTTCATCTCATCAGGAAATGAATAATAATAAATAGTACATATTTTCGATTCAAATGGAATATTGAGAAAAATATTTATTTTTGTGCTTTTACTTAAAGCAAACTGATGGTTGGATGGGGTGTGCTCTAAAACCATCTCAGTCAAACAATGAAACATAACTATTTTTCTATATTGTCAGAAAAGTGGCTAATTCATAAAGAATCATATAATTTAATTAATAAGTATATAAATGATTTTTAAAAGAAGGCAAATTAGCTATTGTATCAAAACGTTATGACTTGGTTTGGGATTGTGTTGGTACAAGTGACACACACTGTACTCGTGACAACCATTTGGTTGATCTTCTTTCTGAAAACTTCTTTTGCATGTATTTAATTTATTTAAAGGGGTGGTCCAGAGTGTATTTTTAAGGCTTGGTTGTGTTTATGGTGTTCAAAGCAATGTGTGCTCATGCTTCATTTGTAAAAACAAAAATCATGTTATTTTTCAACATATCTTACTTTAATTATATACTGCTACCTATATTACTTATATTACTCATATTTCCTAGTTCCTAGAAGACACTCTGATTGGTCGGCTAACATAATGTGTGGTCACACTTTATAAGTAGACTGTTACGTTGGGGCTAAGTTAGTGTAAGTTGACATGTACTTGTTACTTGTTTCTTATAGTCAGTTAAATGTCTGTTTAGCAGCATTATCAACAGATATTAAGCAGACAGTACTGATACTCAAATGGACCATCAAAATAAAGTGTAACCTATTGTGCTGTGATTCACGGATCGTCCCCATATCACCAGGAAGGGTTCACTCGTCTAGCATGTGCTTTGAGAAGGGTCTGGCTGCAGGTCTGCACTTGCACTTTCAGGCTTGCACTCTCGGGCTTGCACTCTCAAGTAACGGCGCTTTCTCTACAAGTTACATCATTTACAATCACCACCTGCACTCTCCTGTCACATCACTTGCAATTGACACCAATAAACCGTAAGCAAACTTCCAGTTCATTTGCGTTGTCAGTCACGATGTTGTCAAATAGTTGTCAAAAAGTGGCTTGTGTATTCACATCATTCTAATGCTTTAATGTAAATTTACCAAAGCAGGCTACTATTAGTATGTATACCGGCAAAGCTTATTATTTATTTATATGAACTATCAGGTCTCAATAGACACACAAAATATTCCTCCACAGTTAAAAAAACACCAGGCTAATGCAAATTTGAATTTTAGTTTTTATTTTAAAACATTTTAAGGAGTTGTGGTAATACAGACAAAGATACACATTCTGGACTTACAGAAATTATTCTTGAACGACTTGGGAAACTATTCTTTATTTAGTAGGTCCCAGGATGACTTTAAATAAGGATGCAGATGTCAATGCAACTGAGGTGTAAATAAATAAAAAAAAAGATAAGGAATTTAAGGCTGCCATTAAGTATTTCCTCTTAAGGCTCCTACACACCAGGACGCTTTTCGTTTGCGTTTATTGTCAGCGTTTTTCAAGTTGTTTTTCCGGATTCAAACCCAAGGAATTTTCACTGCCGTCAAGCAGAATAGTATGCAAAATCACTCCTTAACATTAGGTGGCGCTACATAACTTTAAGCTTTTGACACCCGCTTGTAACACAGAAGTTGACACACTTGTTGTAATGGATAGTTCAAGCAGCAGCTCCAGCTCTAGCAATGAAAAATTGATTATTGTTCACCAGAGCAATAAGCAGCTCCACGTTCAAATCGACTTTCCGCATCTTCTTCAATGTGCGCTCGCATTGACAGTTTTGCAACTGAGCGCCTCCAATTGCTGTTTACAGCTCTGTGCACGTGACCACAAGTGCCAATCTGACTGGTGAAAAAGGCCCTTTTGTTTAGTCATGAGGCGTTAAACGTCGACAAAAATTGTGAGCAAAAACATCTTGGACCTTTAGTCTTTAGTAACAATTTTGTCACTCAAAAGCATTTTCACCCAAATAAAAATGTTTTAGGTAAAAGACACACAGGACTGTAGATAAATATTTTAATAAAACCATTTAATAAATAAACCTATAAAGAGAGCATCCATATGAAATGGCAGTCTTTAACATAATGCCTTTTAATAAATATTCGGATTATAAGCTTGTGTAAGTAATATGAAACATTGACAAATCTTTTTTTTCAAGTTCGTTATTTGAGATGTAAATGAACAGAAAGAGATAGAGAGACACTGCAGCGCTGGTGAAGATTGCGGGTATTTCAGGGCTTTAATGAATAAATATGAATTTGTAGCTAAATTGTTAACAGTGTGAAACAAAATGTCTAGTTCTTTAGATCTTTGTACAACACACCATTTATGCTAGAAACTCAGCATAAAATAAATCAATTTTATCAAATAAAAAAAAAAAAAAAACTTACAGGTTGTGGCTTACAATCCAAAGTTTCTTTTGTTATGGTTGGAATGGAGTTTCAGCCAAATCCAGCAATGAACTAAGAAAATATTCTGGAAACTGTTCTGTTCTTTCTAGAGCTATGGCTTTTTTTTATAATTCTCTGGAACATAAAATTAAATAAGCACTTCTCTCTATGTGTCATGTCTTTTGGAAGCTCGAATACAGAAACAAAAGAAGTCATGTGAAAATAGCAGCGATTGAATGATATTTTAGCCTTCTTTGCTATAACATTACAGTGTCTTTGGTCATACACCTTCTCCGTGCACTCCCTATGCTCGTAACCTGAAGGGTTTATGACATCATTAGCCCTGATGTATTTTTTGTAAATTGTAGTTTCCAAACTTTATTTACCATAGGCTCACGCATCTAAATTACACATAAACTTAGTTTTAACATGATATTGTAGTAGACTACCCCTTTAACTGTAGGATGTGTCAAATTGGCAATGCCATATTACGTAAATACAAGAGACTTAGGCACAATTTTTCTTTTTTTTTTTCTTTATAATACTGAATCACCTCAAACTACAATTTATTATACAGATAAGCATAAGACATCAAAGGAACTTTAAAGTTTTTATGTGTATTTTTGTAAACTCACAATTAAAGTAAAGCATTTTGGCACTTAACACAAGCCTAAAGGACGCAATTAGTTGGATCAGGTGTGTTTAATTAGGGTTGTAACTAAACTGCAGAGCTGCGGCACCAAAGTTTGACACCTGTGGATTAGGGCATAGGGATGAGATCAACTAAATGGAAGGCACTGAATAATTAAACAAATTTCAGGTCATATTAGAGCAGTGGTGCCAGAACTCAGTCCTGGAGGACCGGTGTTCTGCATATATTAGTTCCTCCAATTAAACACACCTAAACCAGCTAAGCTCTTTCTAGATTCACAGAAACATGCCGAGTTTAGACTGCATGATTTTCAAAGTAGTCGTGTCACAGATGTTTTCACACTGCTTGACTATCTGGGCTTGCATTTCGTCGCTGCTTTGTTTACACTGCAAGATGGATCGGTGACAGGGACTTTCACATTGCATGACTTTACTATAGGAAGAATCGCTAACAACTTCGTCCAAACTACGTCTCACAGCCAAAAACACGTAGTATATGTTTTGTAATTAACTACATAATGAGAAAGAAGCCTTTAATGGGGTAGAAAATGTACATATTTGCTCACCTGGGTTTAAAGGGAATTAGCCATTTCTCCTCATCGTTGAGGACTAATTTCTTTCTGTATGAAACGTCAAACAGACACGATTGCTCCTGAGTCCTGTCAAACCTCCACTAGTTTTTCCTTCATTTTGTGGGTCCAAATAAACCTAAAAAGAGCGCTTTTAACTTCTCCCCAAGCCTCCCGCTGGTCTGCAGCAGGTATACACACACGCACACACAAGTGAATGCCGCTCTCTCATTGGCTGTAGGCGATCGATGATGTTATTTTTAGTCAAAACTCAATTCACACGGCATGATTTGAATCGCCGACAGCTCCAGATATTTAGCATGCCAAATATTTCGCAGGCATCGGCGACTCACCGGAGATTCTCTCAGATCGCGTCTTTGATAGTTCATACTGTGTGATTGTCACTCACATGCACGAGGACCGATTTGCCTGTAATTTCAGGCATTTGTCTGCGATTTCTCAAAACCTGTCCAAGCCAAAATCGGGGCTAAAATCAAGCAGTCTGAACTAAGCATTATAGGCAGGTGTATTGATGGAAGTTGTTGCTAGACTAAGCAGGACACCAGCCCTACTGGACCGAGTTTGGGCACCCCTGTATTAGAGAGATGTGACAAATCAGAAAAGGATCCAGAAGGCCAACCAGGGAGCACGTATGAGCAACCATGCCTTACTTTTCAAAACTTTGTTTTTCGGTGTCTTCATTACACTGAAAAGAAACCAAGAGATTTCAAACTAAAACAAGGTCTGCAGTGATTCTAAAAACTCAAAAGTAATTTGAAGTTTATTCCTCATTCAATCATCTTCCTTTGTCTTAGCAACTGATTGGGGTCACCACAGCGGAATGAATGAATCGGGATGCCCTTCCAGCTGCAACCCAGTACTGGGAAACACTCATACACTATGGGCAATTTAGTATCTCCAAATTACCTATAGCGCATGTCTTTGGACTGTGTGGGAAATTAAAGTCTCCAAAGGAAACCCATGCAACACAGGGAGAATATGCAAACTCTACACAGAAATGACAGCTGGTCCAGCTGGGGCTCAAACCAGCAATCTTCTAGCTTTGAGACGACAGTGTTAAACACTGAGCCACTGTTTCGCCTCTATTGTAAAGTTGTGTTTTAAAAAGAAAACAAAAAAAGTGTTGCAGTTTTAAAATTAGAATATCTTACTTTAACGAATTCAGCCTCACCAAATTATATTATCTTACAGAGAGACCTTTCCACTTGTGTTTACTCTACAGGAAAGGTATTCTTAAAAAAAAAAAAAATGAGGTTGCGGTACATGTGAAAAGTTCTCATAGCAACTGTTGCAAAACAAAGTAAAGTGCTCACTAGAGACTCTTTCTATTGTTTTGAGGGACAGTTGTTAAATGTTTTAATAAATCCATTGACTCATTTATGGTCGTGTAAGAGCAAAGCAATTGTGATGGCCAAAATGTCACCACGGTTTGTCTGCCAGAATGACTTCAGTGACGGTGTAACCTCAGAACATCTTGTTTTCCTTCCTGATAACATGAGGCATCCTTTCATTTTGAGGGTTCAGTTAGAATAGTTTTCCTTACATTTTGATGTCAGACACAATGCACTCAATGGAGCTATTGACGTCACTGTGATGGGTAGGGTTAAGCCTGATTTATACTTCTGCATCAAGTGACCGGCGTGACCCACGGCGCATGCAAAGTGTGTAGCTGTGCATTTATACTTCTGCGCGCTGTCTCTGTTGGTCTGCATTAACACTTCCGAAACGCTAGTGGGCAGTGAGGTGTATATGTTCCTCTGTGTCGAGTTTCTTCGCTTCTGTTTTGCTTTTCCTGAACACTTCCTGGTTGTACAAATGACTCAAACTCGCTCATTTTGAGGCATTTTGAGGTAAACACAAAACAAAACTTTCCAACCGAAGCTCCTTCGAATGTGGGACTCCACATTTGTAAACAATCGCTCGCGCCATTCACGCGGCTCTCGGTCCCGTCCAGACTCGTCAGTGCTACCAAGCCGACCAATCACAGAGCTTGCGCTACACGTTGTTGCTACGTGTAGTTACATTTTTTGAGAGGTGCACGTCAGACGGCCACGGCAAAGAGCTATGCGTCAGCGTTTGATGCAGAAGTATAAATCAGCCTTTAGGGATGATATTAGGTAAGCCCATTCAAAAGCATTGCATGCAGCTCAGATTGCAACTGCACTGAGTCTGCGCCCAGACCCCACTCATCTAATCACAAGTTGACAGTGCTAAGTACAGCTTTGAATGGGGTGTGAAATGTGTTAAGCTTGTTAATTTTGACCACTTCAGACAGATTTAAACTTTGTAGATGATAATCTAAGGTCTCTAATATTTTGTTTTGGAGGCAAAAACATATGTAGTAGAATACTCTCCTACCAATACCAATATACTTAAACTTTGCAAATATAAATAGGGCTATTTGTTTGACTGCATTTTTTTTTTTTTTTAATTAACAAAGCATACAGGCTGAAATGACAATATAAAAATTAGTTGGGTGTAATACGTTCCATAGTAACACTTTACATTACCTTTTTTTGGGAACAGTAATTCCCAAAACATAAAAAATTACATTTTAAATTGATGTAATTTCATAACAGTTACTAAAGTCAGTGTACTAAAGTCACATATATTCAACTACCCCCACATCCCTCCATTATATATATATATATATATATATATATATATATATATATATATATATATATATATATATATATATATATATATATATATATATATATATATATATATATAAACAGTTCTTTTGTGAAATATATATATATATATATATATATATATATATATATATATATATATATATATATATATATATATATAAACAATTCTTTTGTGAAATTATACCTTTGCTGTGGTTCAATTGAATCACATTTGCATTTGAACAAAACATGTCAATATATGACATGTTTATGTCCCTACAATAAAAGGGCCAGAGGCTAATAGTTCATTTAAGATAAATGTGTTTTTAAATTGTGTGGACTGTGGATGTGCTGTGGCAAGGATTGTCTCAAATCAGCTTTTAGAGAAATGAGTTCAGATTCTCGAGAAAGGCACAAATCACATTACCTCAGTTTTTCCAATAAATGCCTGCAGAGTAAAAGCAGAACATACTGTACTCACTCCCTAATATTCATTTTCCACTTGCACTGCATTCTTCCAAGAAGTGCTCTTATCAACTCCTAATCTCTCACTTTTTAGGAAATGCAATACTTTTTGATGAACATACTTTAAATGCCTTGGGTGTATTAATTTGTATAACTGTTAGGCCTATAATTTTTGTAGTTGAGTTTGATGATGTCATTATTAATATTATAATACATTAAGGGAGATTCTTCAAGTGTCATTACTCTTCGATTTAAAAAACAAACTATAACACAGTGTAGACAGTCTCAACATATTTCATTATAAGGTGTATTTTGAATAATATTGCATGTGGAACACATGTTTAGAACAAAGTGCCCTGTAATATTTCAGTTCTCAAAGTTCTATGTGTTCATCTTCTTCCAGGAGAACACGTCTTATTTATATAAATTAACATTCTGGCTTTACAAAGCTGTGTTAGCAATGAATGCTGCTCTACTTTTGATGCTCCAAAAAGGATATTTACCTATAATAAGTTATTAGTTTTGTAATAGCTTCCTTTTGATTTAAAACAAACATAAATTAGTTCAAATCTATAGCCATGGCTATTAATGATACACTGATGTCTTGTGAAGTGTCTCCTTGTAAGAAATTATTTATATTGTTACCTTTAATCCACATACTGGTCAGACACATTATAGTGCATGTGTGAATGTAGTTCAATGTGATTCTGTTGCTTTAATGATGAAAGTTCAAGGGCACACTTGGAAAATGGGGTCAGGTGATGCAGTTTGTTGATAATGGTTGATATTGGTGATTGCATCACCAACCCTTGAGCATTTATCATCAAAAGCAACATGACTACATAAAAACTACTGCACACTTTGCCAAGATCTGTTTCACCAGTGTGTGGATCAAAGCTAATAATATTGTATTTTAATAATATTCAAAACATTTCTAAACAGTTATGGTGGAACAATAACTGGCTTTCTGAACTTTGACCTTGCTAATTTTATACATGCTCTGAACCTTTGATTTGAAACATAATAATTGTAAAGGTTTTAAAGTGTCATGAATTATTAATTATGTGTATATGTCTGTTTAAACGCATCCAAAAGTCAGACTTTCTCTTCGCTTCAAATCGCGTGTACAGAATCCATTTGGGAAACAGCATCTGTTTATCACTATGGAGCACATCAGCTGACAGTCATGCACCATTATATGACTGTTTTGAGGATTGTATTGGATGCGCAATGGCACCTGTAATCAAAAGGTAATGGAATTGTGCCGTTTTTAATATTTATTTATAAGTGTTTTTATTCCTAAACAAAGCGAAAGCACAAAGACTCGCGTTTTAGAGCAAGGAGCGACCCCTGGTGGTTCGGCGGTATGGGTTGCGTATAGGGAGGCTCGTCTGTTTAGAGAAAGACTGAAAATACGGGAGAAATACGGGAAAATGCCTTTACGGGATGATAGTGGGATAGAACAATTAAATACGGGAGAATCCCGGGAAAAACGGCAGGGTTGACGGGTATGGTTGTGTTGTCCATATGGCTCCTTATTTATTTCACTGTTTGTGTGTGTTGTGTGTGCTTGCTCACTGTGCATGAGCAAATGGGTTGTGTTGCAATTGCACTTGGTTTTTATTTCACATGACTTTTTTAGGGCTCAAAATAAGGATTTACCAAATTTATCTCTGACCACACCCAAAAGACATAATAATTTCTTAGCCACACATTTTAAATGTGTCAAAACAAGCAAATATATAGCTTTATACGTGCACTTTTTTCGACAAAACTTAAAAAGTTTAAAAAGATCTATTGTCATATATCTAAAACATGCACAGTAATCTGTCCTGACTAAAGGTCCCAGATCAATGGTTACTTCACATAAATGGGGAGTTAATCTCATATTAAAGCAATGTTATTTGCAAAGGATCATAATTAAGCTCTATTAACAAATTAACTCTAAGTATAAGAAAGCAGGTAAAACATACCACGAGTGAAAATGAAAGGATGATCACGTGACTGAGAATAATTAAAACGAAAGCAGTGACCGCTGCTGCTGCTTACAAAAGGTTTGCTGCTCACAAGAGCATCGCTTTTTGTCTAGTCTATTTCAAAGAAAACTGATCGCACCAGCTGTTGTTTCGCGCAAGTAAATGGGAGCGCGCACACACTTTTTAACAGTCGTGAGTAATCATCCTCTAATAAAGTATTCATCTGCTTTTGCTCGTGCGAACAGTTATTTTTGTCAGTCTTGCTGCTTCTCGGTTCTAAGATCACAGTTACACGCATATTAAAAAAAAAAACAATGGAAAAATTATTTCTAACCTGCCTAAGTGGCTAGTGGGAGTGGCTGTCTAACCCGCCAAAGCTGAAATCTACCCGCATTTGGGGGGTTGGCGGGTGTTAATGTAAAGGATCGATCTTGGGCGAGCGGGCCTGAATTCTCATAGGACAATGAAAGCCCACCCTCTGAAATGAAATTGGGAATGAAAGCACCATCTGATGCAGCAGTGGACGTCTGGTCTGGTATATATATATATATATAATATATATATTGATCACCAGCCACTGTGGCTAGTAGATTTCCAACATTACTAGTCACTTTCCATTTTCACTAGCCACAATTTTGTTGCTTGGAATATATATTTTGTATTAATAAATGTGACTTTCACATGCTAAAATGACTTGATTTAGATGTTGTGCATACCTGTCAACATTGGGATGTAAAAATAAGGGATATACCCACCAAAATAAGGGATTCAACGAATGAATCTCTTATTTAATAAGATTTTTTAATTTATTTTATTTTTTATTTGCTTTAGACTGTCTGCCGCTGCATGTACACACTCTGGACCAGGAGACTGCTCTCATTCACTCGAAATCGCTGGATATCAGCAGGAGGAACCCTCATCAACTCTCTCAGAGGGCTGTAATAGTCTCTGAAGCGAAAAGGATAGCGCTTCCTTGCTTTCCCTGTGCTTATATGCGGAGTTGATTTAAATAAGCCACAGGTGTGCAAGCTTACGCTGCCAACTCATTTGGCATTTCATTGGCCCGTTATATACTCTTTCAGACGATTGGCTTTCTGAAACGAAATCCCCATATGTGGATTTAATCCACTTATAGCATTTCCGTTCCCCTCCTCGGGGAACGTGGGTTACTTTAGTAACCAGAGCGTTTTTTTTTTTCTCTCTAAAGTTGTTACTCCACTCTGTTAAGAGCACTGAGGATGTTTTACCTTATAACTAATGTGGTTTAAACGATGGATCTGCAACAGAGCAACTACGGTTTTAAGAAACACTCCTCACTACATTGTTTATTTTCCAAATGATGCATTGTACTATTATAGTTCTGTCACGAATTACGTCGTTGTTTGGAAAATGCACATGCACACACACCTGGTGGCTAGATCCAACAACTACGTAGTGTGGATCATTTCACTGAATGAGAATTGTGCATTCATTCATTCATTAATTTATCTATTTTCTTTTCAGCATAATCCCTTTATTAATCAGGTGTCGCCAACTTATGCAGCACAGGTTTTTACGCAGCGGATGCCCTTCCAGCCGCAACCCAACATTGGGAAACACCAACACACTCTTGCACATCCTCACATACACTATAGCCAATTAAGCTTATTCAATTCACCTGCACCGCATGTATTTGGACTGTGGGGGAAACTGGAGCACCCGGAAGAAACCCAGGCCAACATGGGGAGAACACACAGAAATGCCAACTGACCCAACCAGGGCTTGAACCAGCAATCTTCTTGCTGTGAGGCGATTGTGCTACCCACTACACCACTGTGCTTCTCCACAATTGTGCATTAAGCAACATTATTTCACTCATTCACTTAAGTTATTTAAAAAAATAAAAATAAATTAGGCACTTTACATGCTTTTAATAAACTTTCTTTCATATAAAATCACTTTTGTAAATGTAATTTGACACCAAAAAAAAGGGTTTTCTTTGACCCATATGTTATGACTATATTATTTTGTATTTAGAACTGTTTTTTGTATCCCACACACACACACACACACACACTACCTTTTCTTCTTTTCTGTCTGTGTGTAATGTAGTGGTGTGTGTGTGTGTGTATGTGTGTGTTGATTTCCTGTCTACCTGTCTACCAGCCCCCAGCCTCCAGCCTGCTGGAGTAAAGGGAAAATCGCTCTGTCTCTGCCAATAGTTGTTTCCAGATGTATCCTCCATCTTGGGCCTGCTGTGAACTGCTTCACAGACAACTTCTCAGACAGAAAAGTGCAAGGCTGAGAAAGATGATCTCATCCTTGCCAGTTACAGCAACGAAAAGTCAGACGGAATGAATGGCTTAAAGTAAATGAGTAGAATGACAACAGAAGTTATGCATTTTAGAGCAAAGCATTTTAAAAGGATAATGACTTATAAGATTAATTTGCTTCCAGAATGAAATTTCATGGTAATTTATTCACCCCTTGTCATGATGTTCATTTCTTTCTTTCTTTAGTTGGAAAGAAATTAAAGCTTTCAAGGAAACTTTCCAGGATTTTTCTCCACATTGTGAACTTCTGTGGTGCTCAGTAGTTTAATCATCTAACTAAAATTAATAAGTTAAACTATGCATAATGTAAAAAAAGAACTTGATTAACTTATTAAAAAACGGTTAAAGTAACATAATAAACATTTGTTGTCATGACTTTTTGTCATATCGTAAAATAGTTTTTGCACTTGGTGCATGTACAACCTGTTGTGGATATATATATATATATATATATATATATATATATATATATATATATATATATATATATATATATAGCTGTAGCCTCCAGAAATATACACCACAGGTAGGTTGAACTTCACAAGAGGACAAGGTTTGTTTTAGAAATCCTGAAAAACAATGAATGGTGATTTCTTGAAATAGCATCAGAAAAGCAATACTCACTGTGCCTTCAGAACAAATCAATAGGTGCAGACCAAAAAATTAAAAAAAACAAACCTCAATTTAGTTACTGAAAAATACACACAAGCAAAATAAAATGATAAATATAATTTTACCTAATAAATAATTTTATCTAATGAATAAACATTTTTTAGATAAGCCTTAGAAAGTAGCAAAACAAACGAAATGCATCTTTTAAATTTTTTTTATATATATATTTGCCTTCTGTTTGTTCATTTTATTTTTGTTAGTTATTGGATTTTACCATGGTAAGTTTGTGTTTAGTTAAGTTTTTAAACCTATAAGAAGAGTTGAATAATTAGTTTGTTGTTGTTTTGTCACCATGATAACATGAGGAAACGGGAAACTTATTTGTTTATTTATTTATTCTATTTTCACATGACTAATTTGTACAAGAAATTACAACAATTTTGACCTGATGTCCTTTTAATTGTACAAAAAACATAATTTTAAACGTTTAATAATTATTATTTTGACTCATTTTTAGAAGTGATACAGACTGTGTAACTATGTATCTTTTACTAAAATTTACAACATAATTCAACCTAAGGCTATAAAAATGACAAACTGTATTGCTTTTTTTAAAATATAAAAAGTATTAATAATTTTTTTTTTTTTTTAGATTTTTCATTTGTATGCCACTGAAATAAGAAAGAGCTTCCTGGAACCAGAATTGAAAGAAAATTGCTGCATGTGCCATATAAACTCATCTCATTTCCTGTGATGAAGCATAAATGGCGTTCAGATGTTTATTGAGATAGGTTTCATAATCCGCTGTTGTGTGCATATGAGAGTGTGTTTGATAACCACACAACAATGAGACGAAGGCATTCGTTTGAATTTGGGATTGTGATGTATCCCACAAAAGCCACATCCTCTGCTGCACTTGACTGTTGTGCTTGGCAATGAGAAGAGTGGTTTCAAGTTTAGAGATTGCTTCAGAGGTCATTTTCATAGTACAGGAAGGGAAGCGATGCAGAATGGTTTATTTTCAAAAGAAAACCTACTTTTTCTGCTCCTCGGTTTCAGATTAAACTAACTATCGTTCAAGTGGGCAGCATTTAATATGTGTCTGTTTTTAACAATCATAAAAAATAATTTCAGTTTCAGAAAACCGAAAATCTACACATGAAATTACAAGGCATTTAATGTTATCGTACCTAATTACACACAGACACACATGCACACACACACACATATATACATACATATTACATAATTATACATAATTTAAAGAGAATGATGATAACAATTTAATAACAATTTCAAGAGTTCACACTTAGCTGATGATTTACAAAGCTTATTTGGCATGCTGTCCCGGGAGAGAGCCCCGAGCTCAAGGGCTCCTCGAGCCCGGGGCTTCCTCCCGTTGGCAGAGCAAGAAGGGAGCCCGAGCTCGGTGGATCTCAGAACTCCCCTGCTGCTGTAGCTAAGGGAACGTAAGGAATTAGACAAGCTTGATTGTTATGTATGTTGAATGTCTTTGGATGGTGGGAGGAAACCGGAGAACCCGGGGAAAACCCACGCGGACACGGGAAGGACATACAAACTCCCCACAGAAACACTCACCGGTCCTATAGAACTAGGACCGGGGGTATTCTTGCTGTGTGGTTCACAGTGCTAACCACTGGACCGCCGTGCCGCCCAATCGCAGGTAAAGGAGGAGAATAGGGGAGGAGGGGGGTTTCTTCCAAACTAAGATAAAGTGAACTGAAAACTGAGGCTATTTATGGTGCCTTAGGGCTCGTATGATTGGAAGATTAGTGATTAGCAAATACGAGACTGGACGTGATAAATCATAAGCACGTGATCCTCTCGAAATTAGTTTATGAATAAACTTCACTTCAAGAGTTCACACTTAGCTGATGATTTACAAAGCTTATTTGGCATGCTGTCCCGGGAGAGAGCCCCGAGCTCAAGGGCTCCTCGAGCCCGGGGCTTCCTCCCGTTGGCAGAGCAAGAAGGGAGCCCAAGCTCGGTGAATCTCAGAACTCCCCAAAATGCAGAAATTAATCGCTCGGGACAGCAGCCGCGTATTCAAAGAAAAAACCCCCCAAAAGGCAGGAAATTTAGAGCTATATCCGGCTGCTGGATATAATAGAAGGAAAGAAGGTTAAATGCATGGGCATTAATTAGATAGGATTAATAAGGGTGAAGAGAGGATTCTAGTAACTCTTGCTAGAGTTAGAGCTTGAAGGAACCCCTGCGGGGGTCATGGTTTCCAGGGTTATGAAAAAGGGGAGAATAAGTGGTTTGAAGCAGTGTAAAGAGAACTTTGAGTGAATCTTGTGGGAGTTGGAGCTCTAAGTGACCCCTGCGGGGGTCAGGGTAGAGTGAAGGTATGGAGCAGTGAGTGGAGGAGAGTAGCTCTTACGAAAGATGGAGCTCGGAGCGCCTCTGTGGAGGTCGAAGCTTGAGGGTAGAGAGTAGCTGGGAGGAGCAATGAGTGGGAGGGAGTAACTCTTGTGAGAGTTTGAGTTTAGAGCGGCCTCTGCGGAGGTTAGAGCTTGAGGGTAGGGTGTAGATAGGAGTGACCTCTGCGGAGGTTTGAGCTTGAGGGTAAAGTGTAGATAGGGGCAACTTCTGCGGAGGTCATGGCTTGGAGGTAGCGTGTAGATGGGAGGTGCTGGTTAGCGGTGAGGTAGGGGTTAGCCGTGAGAGGTTTTTAGGGTAACTCTTGCGAGAGTTGGAGCAAGGAGCGACCCCTTCGGGGGTCAGAGCTAGGGGGTAGAGTATAGATTGGGGGGATAGGTAGCAGTGGGTGGAAGAGTGGTTTTAGGGTAACTATTGCGAGGGTTGGAGCTTGGAGCGACCTCTGCGGAGGTAAGCGCTAGGAGGTGATAGGAAGCGGTGGGTGGAAGAGAGTAACTCTTGTGATAATTGGAGCTTGAAGCGACCTCTGTGGAGGTCAGAGCTTGGGGGTAGAGTGAAGATAGGGGGAGATAGGTAGCATTGAGTGGAAGAGAGTAACTCTTGTGAGAGTTGGAACTCGGAGCGACCTTTGTGGAGGTCAGAGCTTGAGGGTAGATTGCGGATAGGAAGAGATAGATATCTGTGAGTGGGAGAGAGGATTTGTATAACTCTTGCGAGAGTTGGAGCTCGGAGCGACCTCAGTGGATGTCCGAGTTTGGAGGTAGAGTGTAGATGGGAGAAGAAAGGTAGAAGAGAGGGTTCTGGGTAACTTGCGAGAGATTGGGGCTCGGAGCGACCCTTGCGGGGTCAGAGCTAGAAGGTGAGTCATAAGGAGAGAGGTAGTTGAAATATAGTGAAGAAGTTTTAGCTTGAGCAGACCCCTGCGGGGTTTGGAGTTTGGAGAAAGAGTCTGGGCGGAAAAGAATAGGTAACATCGTGAAGAAGAAAGGACTGTGGCCAAATTCTGCGAGAGTTGGAGCTCAAGGGGCTCGTTCGGGAGTCCGAAGAGTCTAGAAAGGAGAAAAGATTGTTTAGAGGTAGGGTGAAGAATAAATTAGTTGAGAATGGTATGTAGAGAAGAAAGGCATGAGAGGCTGAAGAGTAGGGTTATAAGGATAGAAGATTAGGAAGGGAACAAGCACAAATATAATACATATGTACAAATGCAGTAAGGATACAAATGTTTGCCTCTGTATAGCAAATTGAGGTTGCTGAAAATGCTAACTGTAATGGCCTTTGGGGGCGTCCTTGCCAAACCTGTAGGGGTGCCATGGGTGGACGATTAGGCTTTTGCTGAGTTTGATTTGGATGACTCTTGCGAGAGTTGAGGCTCTATTAGGTACCTTTGTGAGTTGGAGCCGTGTGAGGAGTTGCTTGGGGGTTGGTTAGAGCCTGTTGGGCTTCCTTGAGGTGGTATTTACTGAGGCGTATGTAAGATTTGAAAGCTTCAGAAGACCAGCAACCAAGGGTCTGGATCTGATTGTGTGAGAGCCCGTTAGAGGCTGCTGTAGTGGCTGCGCCAATCCTGAATGAGTGGCTGGAAAAAGGCTCTGGGGAAAAACCTGATAGGCGAAGGATTTCTTTAAGGTGTTTTTGAAACCAGAATCGAGATACTGGACGGTTAGCGTCGTCAGTAAAAAGTGGGGCCATTGGGTTAGCTACTTGAGATTTTCTTAGATTAAGATAGGCTAGGAGGGTTTGGAATGGGCGTGTAGGTGAAGGTATGTCGAAAATGAGGACAGAGTGTCCTTTCTGGATTTGATCTGTTTTGCTTTGTTTGATAAGGAAAGAGATAGTTTTCTTATCTTGCAAAGCTAGATCTGAGATGGTGGGGTGGATTAGAGGGTAAAATTTAGATGAAACTGTTAATTCGGAACATCTAAGAAACCCCAAAAATGCTAGATTAAACATAGCATCTAAGGTGCGGGCTGTATGGGAGGAAATATAACCTTTACGAAGGGTGTAGATGCATGAGGTAAGGATATTGAGTGTGATGGGTTGTCTAGCGTCAGGACTGGTGGGGTGGTTTTTCTGAATACCCTTGATAAGAAGGGAGGTTTGCGAATTTGTGATGGCGTCGGAAGGGGACCCATGGATTAATTTATGAAAGAACTGGATCCCGCTAAGGTAGCTCTTTATTGAACTGGCTTGTAGGTGATTTGCGGTGTGAAGGTGGGATATAAAGGAAGTGATAGAGAGAAGAGAAAAATCAGGGAAAGGAAGTTGGTGTAGAATATGGAATTGTTTGAACGAATTCCATGCTGTGAGGTATGCATTGAGGGTTCTAGGAGCTATTGCTTGCAGGATGAGAGATAGAGAAGTTTGGTGAAGATTGTGAAGTGGGTGGTTTATGGCAATATCGTTTCTGAATACGGAGGTACAGGCGTTGGGTGAGGGTCTGCTTCCGGGGCCAGTTGCCAGAATTTCTGTAGAGAGAAGCGAGAGAGAGAGTCAGCAATTTGGTTTTTGCAACCAGGTACATGTTCAGCAATCATGATAAATTGTTTTTTAGCAGATATCCAGATAAGACGTCTTAAAAATGGCATAAGTGCTTGGGAGTGAGAGCGCCTTTTGTTAATGCAATGCACTGTGGCTTCATTATCGCAGTGAATGAGAATGCTAAAAGTAGACCATTCCTCCCTCCACAAGATGGCTGCTGCGACAATGGGGTAGAGTTCAAATAGGGCTGAAGAACATTGGTTTTTGGGATGGAATTGAATTGGGGTGGCCATGTTGAGGCAAACTAGTGTCCTTTGTAGTAGCCGCCGAAACCAATTGAGGGGGCAGCGTCTGTGTATAGTTTAATGTCGATGGGGGATGTTGTTAAGTCGCTATAGAAAAAGGAACAGCCGTTCCATTGCTTAAGGAAAGAGATCCATAAGCAGAGTTCATCACGACTTGGTTTAGAGAGAACAATTATTTCTTCTAAACCTTGAACTGTGGTAGATAGTTGAAGGAGGTGTGAAATAAGGGGCGGCCCTGTGGAATGATGCGCATAGCGAAATTTAGATGGACGAGAATTGATAGGAGTTCTCGTTTTGTGCACATCTGTTTTTCGAGGAGATTTGGGATAGAGAAATGATCCGATCGATCTTCTCTTTGGGGAGGGATGCTTGAAATTTGTGTGAGTCTAGATTAATGCCCAGAAATTCGATTGAAGTACTGGGACCTGAAGTTTTTTCCTCTGCTAGAGGAATTCCGAGATCAGCGAAAACTTGTTGGGTGATCGCTAAGTGTTTGGCTGGAGGAGATGACGGGGGAGAAATAATGAGAAAATCGTCTAGAAGGTGGATGAGGTAAGGAATGCCGTAATTATTGGATATAATCCAATAAAAAAATTTTCGAGTTGCGACACCAATGGGGCTAATGCGTGAAATATTGAATGGAGGAGCCTTAAAAGGTCCAATCATGAATTTGTTGTCGATTTCTTTTTTAATAAGATAATCGACGGTTTCAGGTTCGGAGGTTGTAGACTGCAGGTTAGGACAGATTAGATAAAGTGAAAAATGGAATGTATCCTTTGTGAAGAGGATGTGGAGTGTAGTAGGTTGGATGAGGGTCAGCTTCTGGAGCCAGCAGTCATGATCTCTAAAATAGAAAAACAAAGAGAATCAGAAATTAAATCTTTGCCAAATAATACAAGTATGGCAGACATGAAAATTGTTTTAGATGATATCCATGCGAGGCATCTGAATAAGGGCATGTAAATGGAAGCGCTTTTGTTAATGCGTGGTCTGATAGCTTTATTGCTACAATGTGCAAGGATGGTAGAGGTGGGTGTTCGTCTCCCCACGGGATGGCAGAGGGATGAAGAGCTGAGCATATGGGGTGTGGCTTGTCTGGTGGTCCTGGAAAACTGGTATCTCTTGAAGAGTGAGCATGTGAAGTGATAGTGAAGTTTAAATTTTTATTTATAACAGTCAAGTGAGAAGTTTGTTGTCTTGCCGTTTTCACACCCGACTGACTTGCTACAAAATCCTATATGACACTTTGTATGGCGTATTACACTTGGACTTTTGTGCTTGATGGCATAATATTTTCCAATAGCTTGCTATAATTTACTGGTTGGGTAATAATCTTTTCAGAAGTTAAATGTCTATTGGAATTTTTTTTTTTTTTTTTTTTTAACTAAATTCACAAGCGTGTCTGGCCTATTCATTCATAAGGTCTTTGCAACAGAGTCAAGAGAGGGGGCGGGACCATCTCCAGTCTTTTAGCTCATTGGATGGTGATGCTTCTCTTTACAGCTATTGGCTTAACGGAGTTTCAGTCAGGCAATGCAAAAGGTGCAAAAAGCCTGGCGGCCATTTTGTTAATCAAATTCAACATTGTTTATGGCTGGAGCTGCTGTTCTGCTGAACACATTCCAGCAAACAATCTGTTAAACGATGGATCGCATATGTACTGCTAGAAGAAGGTAAAGGTTCAGTTTTTGCAATAGCTTTGGAGTTTTGGCTGTTATCTTGCTGGGAAATAAGGTTGAAGACACAGCAGATGCGTTGTGGAGGCTCTTTGAAGTGGAAGGTTTTGGTGTTGTTGTTTAAGCTGTTGATGAAATTGTTGGAGTTGTAGTTGTTTGAAATGGTAGTAATAGTTGTTGTTGTTGCTGTAGCTTGTATATTGTAGCTTGTAGATTGAAGCTTTTAGATTGTATATTGTAGATAGTAGCTTGAAGCTTGTAGATTGAAGCGTGTAGATTGAAGCTTTTGTAGCGCTTGTAGCTTTTATAGCTTTGAGGTTGATGAGCAGAGCAGAGCGTTCTTCCAAACAGAGATCCTGATGATTGTAGCTTGTAGCTGCTTTGGTTGTCCATGCTGGTTTAGAGTTGGTTCTTCAATGGAGCTGGCTACGGTGAAGCTGCTTCTTCCAAACGAAGATAAAGTGAACTGAAAACTGAGGCTATTTATGGTGCCTTAGGGCTCGTATGATTGGAAGATTAGTGATTAGCAAATACGAGACTGGACGTGATAAATCATAAGCACGTGATCCTCTCGAAATTAGTTTATGAATAAACTTCACTTAATTAATTTAATTACAACCCCAAAATCAGAAAAAATATATAAAATAAAAGAAAATAGTAATTTCTAAATTTACTTAACTTTTATTTACTTTCCCTTCCCATTCTTCCTGCAAACAAGTCTTAAGGTGGGCAACACAACGGGATCTACATTGTCGCATTGTGTGCTTCAAAATGTTCCACACATTCTCTATTGGAGACAGGTTGGGACTCCAGCAGGCCAGTCGAGTACCAATATCCTTTTCATCTGCATCCAAGACTTTGTAATGTGTGCAGAATGTTGTTTTGCATTGTCTTGTTGAAATGCATTCATGCACCCATGGAAAAGTAGGCAGCATAATGTGCTACAAAATCTCAAGTTACTTTTGCCAAGGGCACTGACACAACCACAAACCATAACAGACCATTGCTTTTGGACTTGGTGCTAACAGTGAGTAGGATCTTTTTCTTCTTTGGTCCTGAGTACGCAGCGCCTATTTCTCCCAAAAAAATACCTGGAATACTGATTCATCTGACCACAGTGCATATTTTCCAATGTGTGTTGGTCCATCCTATATGCCCCCAAGCACAGATAATGTGATGGTGCTTCTGGACACTGTTAACATAGGGCTTTCTTTTGGCACAGTACAGTTTTAACTGACATTTGTGGATGTAACTATGTAATGCCCCAACTTTTTTTTTGTTAACTAGAAAAAAACATATTTCTAAATCACTACTTTTTTTTTTCTTTTTTTTTTGTGCATTTTCCATATTGTCCCAGCTTTATCTGATTTGGGGTTGTGCATTTTAAAAAAGGAATAAGAAACAAAATAATTATTCTACAATATTATACAATAATAATAATAATAATTAATTATTATTATTATTATTATTATTATTGTTATTATTATTATTATAAGTTATTATTATTACCCTAGAAGTATGAATAATTATGGGCTTGACCTAAATTTTTATTTTTAATTGTCAAAAATGAGTCAACTTTGACATACCTGCTTCTTTTAGATAACTCCTATTAAATGTTTTCTCACATTTTCATTTATATCCAGCCATATTTTAAATGTAATTTCAATTGGCCGTGGGTGAGTACATAGAAAAAATATATATATATTTTGGAGCAAAACAATTCCTGCACCCATCCAAACCTTAAAGAGTCAATAATTTGCCACCAAAATGCTGTTGGCTTAAATTCAAAACTACTAAAACTGTTATAATTGCTTACATATACTGTGAACAAGTTGTGCATTAATGCCAGAACCTTCCTATACAACCACTTCTGCTTTTCATAGGCAAGATAAACTGTCTGCTTTTTTTTTCTCCCTGGGACAAATTGTAGATGACAAGGGACCACAGAGGAGTTCAAGGGATTTTATTGGTCTTATGGGTGGATCTGTCTGCCTGATGGGAAAACACTGAAACCTTGGAAATAAAGTCAAATCTAGAGTCTGCTCAGCAAGAGAGCTGAAGGAGAAACAGCAAACACACACACACACACACACACACACACACAGACTGCTTTCCTGTGATGTGGTACAGACGTCACCCGCGGGCTCTCTGTGCGGCCTTTAACCAGAAGAACCATAAAAACCCACATGTTGCCCTGCCTACATTCAATCACTCTCACATCTAATATGCCTGTACAGAACTCTAAACAAATTAAGACTACCATTTTAGCATAAATAAATGCATTGTGGGCATAAAATGGTGCTTTAACAGATAATTGAAGTGCTAAAAAGACATCAGTAGTTATGTTGTCATCCACCTTTTTTCATGCGCATTATGGATAGATGCATAAATGCACATTTTAAAAACTAGTGGTGTAACGGGTCACAAATCTCACATTTCGAATCACATTGTGGTTTTTTAGTCATGGATCAGACCATTTTCCGATCAGCCAAAAAGAGGACAGGACAAATTTCATTTGCTTTTCATTTATTACGAAAACAGCACTGCGGGAAACTTAGTTTTTAACCAGTGGTGTAAAGTAACTACTTACAAATACTCAAACTACTGTAATTGAGCAGTTTTTCTCAGAAAGTGCTATTTACTAAGTAGTTTTAAAAAACAGTACTTTTACTTGCCCTTAGGTACATTATTTTAGTGTTGTATCAGTACTTTTACTACACTTCTTTCCTTCAACCTGCAGTCACTACTTTTTTTTTCCTGTCTATGGGGATTAGAAAAATCAGTAATGTGATTCATGTCCAATCAAATCACACATAGAAGGTAAATCACATTAAAATGAACTACCTCAAGACATGGGTGATTTATATCAAACTGTTTGGAGGCATTAAAAATGTCCAAGAAGACGTCCAAAATCTTTACTTGCATTGACTCAGAGACTGTTTAGATCAGGGGTGGCCAACCTTGTTCCTGGAGAGCCACTTTCCTGCAGATTTTAGTTGCTACCCATATCAAACACACCTGAACCAATTAATTAGGACCTGAACACTACATGATAATTAAAAGCAGATGTGTTTGATACGGGTTGCAACTGAAATCTGCAGGAAGGTGGCTCTCCAGAAACAGGATTGGCCACCCCTGGTTTAGATGCATCACGCTGATAAGAAGATGATGAATGTTAACTGTATGATGACTGAAATGGCCTTAAACAACCAGCAGGCACAAGAAGTCAACATGATGTCAGATTGACGTTGTACCTCTGCGTCATGGTGGACGTTGCATTTTCTTTGGAAATAAAAATTAGGTTGACATCAAAACTTAACGTCAGGCCAACGTCAATGTCCAACGGCCAACCTAAAACCAACCAAATATCAACGTCTAATGATGTTACAGCTTAACGTTGTGTGGATGTTATTACTATAATGTCTATCAGACGTTGGGTTTTGGTTGGCCATAACTGATGATTAAATGTCAGTATTTGACTCAATATGATGTTGGATTTTGGCCACATTTTCTAACAACTTTAAATCAACCAAATATCAACATCATTTTTTTAATCTTTATTGGACATTAAAATACCGTTGTCCTTAGACGCTGGTTAGACGTTGGATTTTGGTCACTTTTTTAGTACTTTTGCTTGTTGTTTTTGCACAACATTTTTAGGCAAGTAATGATACTTTTACTTGAGTATGATTTTTCAGTACTTTTTCCACTACTTGTAACAAACATAACTTAGAACCTGTACTTTTATTAAAAATAAAATAAAGAAATAATCAGCTGAATTAAAATAAATAGTAAAATGTTTGTTACTGTGAAAAATTCACTGTAACTACTACTGTTGCTGTGAGTGTTGAACAAGTTACTTGAAAAATGTAGTGAGCTAAGCTATCAACTACTCTACTTAAAATGTAGCTTAAGCTATGCTCTGGGAAATGTAGCAAGCTAAGCTAAAAGCTACTTGGCAAAAGTAGTTTAGCTACATCTGACAATTTTTGCAATTTTCATTTTTAAATCGAAGCAACTTAAATCCAAGTCAGTTATACCTTAGTGATCAATAAAACTGTCAATGAAACAATTTATAATATATAACAGCAAAAACAAAACTAAAAAATACAGGTGTTACACATTTAGCATTAGTAATGTATAGTAACAGGAAATATTTAGGAATAAGCATTATATTGTGCACATATTTACAACATTTAATTTATGAAGAACATTAATAATGTATCAGTAACTATCATGAACTAATAGTAATTACTATAGTATACTTTAACATTTACTACTGTAAACTATATACAGGCTATAATTAATTTGAGTACTTCATTATTGTGTAGTTCGAAAACATTATAGTACTTACTATGAAGTAGTAAAGTATTTTCTGAGCGCAGCATCAGAATTAACATTATTGCATCTTGACATGTACTTCTAGAGGTATGGTCACGAGGAACCCTGCTTCAGAAATAACTCATCTTCCTCAGTCATCTTTTCATCAAGCAAATTTCTCCCTAATTGATAGGTGAAGTCACTGACCAGGGGTGCGTTTCCTAAACAACCACGTAACTCACGGCTGAACAAGTACAATGTTTCCTTTGGGAAATGAACGAATAGTGATGACTCTTAGTTTCTGTCATATATATATATATATATATATATATATATATATATATATATATATATATATATATATATATATATATATTTATTTATTTATTTATTTAGAAATGAAAATAAATATGTATTATTTATTAGGAAATGGAAAAAAAATCTTACTTTAATAATAATATTAATGATGATGAAGTTGATGATGATGATGATTATTATTATTATTATTAAAGTAGGATATTGTTTATTTTTTATTTTTTCAAAAGTCTACTTTTACAATTTCACATTTTTTAAACAACCGCAGAAATATTTAGCCAACATGCCTATGTCATATACAGTACAGATACTTAATAAATAACTACTAATTAAAAGCTTTAACGTATGCCATGTTTTTGGTTTTGAAAATGTGTTGTGACTTAAATTGTTATATGACAGCAAGAGTGATTAACCAATATTTAATTTACTGTTTCATTGTCATAATGTGAATTTATTTACTTTTTTCATTTATATATACTGTTTTACTTTAAGAACAGTTTTTCTATGCTAAGCGCTACAGAAAGTGTGCCTGTAATCATTGGCAACTGACAAGTGCAAGAGTGTGTGTTCGGAGTTCTGTTTCAGTATACAGCAACCAACTTAAGTAAACAGTTCATGTTCATTTTAAACAAAGTTTCCAGTCATCACTATTGCTGCTAAACACAAGCTTTGGAAACGTAACAAATTCCGCTTTTGACAAATAGGTCACCTATAGCTTTTGCCATGAGCCACGGCTGCGTGCAAAATGATATCAATGTTTTCAAAGTGCACTGCGAAGGGAGCACAATTGTAAACATGAAGTTCACCATGACTGAACCTTATAAATACATTTTACAGCAGATTACAGCTAAGAGAGATGACATTTTAGATCATTCCAAGTTTAAATGTGAGAATGTTTCAAACAAATAGGGTATGAGGGGTTCACTAGGAATGGAACACAGCCAGGAACAAACTGCAGCTCTAGAGGTGTAGTCCAAGCATTCAAGTTTGACTCTAAATGTAGAAATTAACATTGTAATTTGTACAACCCATAGTAATTGTAAATGTTTCACTCATAAAACTCCGTGTTTCATTGCTAGATGAATCATTTTTTTTAAATTATTCAGTGGTATATTTCGATGGCTTAATAAATAATGTAATTTCTGCCTACAACCTTTAATGTTGAGCATATGACAGTGATTTTAATCTTTACCATAAACATCAGTGGATAATTCTAAACTATAAACTGGTATCCCAGTGCATCTGTGTTATTTGACTGTTTGTAACTTCATAACTAACTCAAAAGACTAAAGACTCAATCTCATTCTTGATTTTTACTTTTTCAGATTTGAATGCTGCAAGTCTGGGGATTAATAAACATATACAAATCACCATCATGTATAATTTATGTTAAGTGTGTGTCAATATTTTAATAATCGTGCAGCTTACCCTGAATGTAGTGATGCATTGATGCTAAACAAGTATTGACGGAAAACACTTTTAATGAAACCCAACAAATGCCAAATAACCTACCACCACAACTTCCGTTATCATTATAATTCACTGGAAAGCCTAAATGCTTCTATACATGTGATTTGAATGATGGGAGAGGTGATCCCTCTGTGATTGTTACAAATTTAGGGTTAATCTACCAGTAAAAAAAAATAAAAAATAAAAAAAATCCACGAGTCACGTTTGTTCTGAACCGTAGGTTATAATTTGTACGAATCGTACAAATTTGTACGGATCCATTACACCCCTAAAAACGTGCATGAAAAACTTGATAAAACTTTATAGAAAAAAAAAATGCATAAACTGCAGTGGAAACATTTTACCTGAGTAAATCCCAGTATTAAAAGAAGAAGTCATGTGAATTTGTTTTAACAGGTCACATGATAACAAAAATGGGTATAATGGAATGGCATTAATGTACAAACCACTGGACAGACCACATTTTAAAACATCTGAAAGATTGTTTTGGTCATTTCGAAAATCCTTCAGCCAAAGTCCATCATTAAAGTGATGCAATATTATTACCTTGCAGAACTTTCTTGAGTGGCTGCGTTCATTGCACAAGTAATTTGCTATATTAAAAAAAAAAAAAAAAACGCTTTTCCTACCGCAGCAAATTTCCAATTTATTTTTGAGATTTAGTGCAAGTTTATCAGAAAGTGACGATTTTGTTTTCCTGGATGGACTCATTGGATGAAAAAGCGCTTTATTTGCAAATCTTTTATGTGATATTCCAGTTTTTCACGTAAATGTAATTTGCGTCTGTGGATAGCTAATAGTGTTTCACTTTTTCTTCTTAAGTCTATATCTGAATATACACAGTCTAAATATTTAAAAGAGTTTAAAATGTTACATTAGTTCCAGAGATGGGAAGCAATGAAGTACAAATACTTCGTTACTGTACTTAAGTAGATTTTTCTGGTATCAGTACTTTACTCCACTACTTATTTTTATGACTTTTTACTTTTACTCCTTACTATTTTACACAACTATCTGTTTTTTTTTACTTCTTACATTTTTTAAACCGGGCTCGTTACATTCGTTTTCATGGGTTTGGTGGCACGATCTCTATTCTTGTCATTGCAAAATAATATGAGCGCCTTTTAATGCAGTCATTCTATTTTTCCTCATTGCGCGCCTGCGTGCAGCAGTGCGCGGCATTCTCAAGGCGATACGTGGACACCGTAGATGGGCTACTTTATGAAGATTACTATGTGCATGATCTTTTTTTTCATGTAATAACTTCAGGAAAGGCTAGGATGACTACACAGATAGGAGAGAGAGAGAAAGAGAAAGAGAGAGAGAGAGAGAGAGAGACAGAGAGAGAGAGAGAGGGCGAATTTAACATGGCTGATGCTGCCCACTTTCATGCTAATAATACACCTGTTAATCGTTCGGATCATAGGTAAACAAGAGATACACGTTCCACTTCAAATACATGCCATGCTTAAAGCCTTTTGTCCACTTCCAATCATACTGCATGGGGTTTCTGTGGTCTTTCATTGTAATACCACGAAATATATTGTTTTTTTTTTGTAAAGATTTGTACATTTAGTACTAAAACAATCAAATACTATATAAAAAAAGGGATGCATTGTGTAATGTTTCCTTTATTTATATATCCTAATACAATTTTTTTTGCTGTTTTTCAGTTTTTTATTGATTTTCTACTGGCTTTATGATTTTACATATACCTGTAGGCCTATACTGTTTTCTTCAATTAATAATTTTAAACAAATATTTTACTACAACAAAAGCAAATATACTGGACAATATATGCATAAAAAATATCATGCAAAATATCCTGAATTTATTACGTGAAAAAAAAAAAGATCATGCACATGTCTTGTAGGTTGTAGTCACGCATGTATATGTTGCTTTTACCATAGAATAAATGTATTACAGTTTTTCTTAGTCTCTTTGCCACATTTCTCAGATCAGAATTGAAACCTACAAAAGCAAGTCTCCTGCTCAGAATTCTTAGTGTATCTCTCAAAACTAAGTTTCTGTGTCAATGAACATGTCAGTGGCGTCAGAATGATATGAATCAAATTACTTAGCCATGTTGTCAATATCAGTGTACTCTGGAGGGCTGTTCTGTTGTAACCTACGGCAATATTTTTTGGCCGTTTGTACTGTAATTAGTTGCCAGATCAAGTCATTGTGATACAGAAAAGAAAAAAACAGCACCTCATAGCACAAAGAACAAACAAAATAAAAATGTGAACATAAGACAACCTCCTTTTAGACCTTCATAAAAATAATGTAGACAGATTTAGAAAAAAGTCTAAAGTAAATGTATAAAAAAGTCATTATGACAAAATATTATGACAACTTGTTCAGCCATTTTCATTTAAAGAGTTATTCATGAATAAATTATTGAATGTTGTGGGGAGTGAGACTAGCATATACAGAGACCAAATACAAAGACCAAAATAATACATTTTGATTAACATGACATAAGCAATTGATAAAGTAGGAAACTTGCTTGGATGTACGAAAGCATTTGAAACTTGTTCATAATGAGAAACAGCTTTTCTCATGTGCACAAGTGACACAATGATGATCTAAAAATTGAAATCTGACAGGTCATTCAGGGTGTCTTGGAGGGGAGAGGTGTCCAACCTACAGCATCTAAACACTGGGGTACCTTAAGGCTCTGTTCTTGGGACACTTCTCTTCTCCATCTACACGGCATCTTTAGGACCAGTCATCCAGAAACATGGATTTTCCTACCACTGCTATGCTGATGATACCCAGCTATACCTCTCTTTTCACCCTGATGATCCCTCAGTTCCAGCTCGCATCTCAGCCTGCCTGTCGGACATTTCACACTGGATGAAAGATCATCATCTTCAGCTTAACCTCGCAAAAACGGAAATGCTTGTAGTTTCTGCCAACCCGACTCTACACCATAACTTTTCAATTCAGATGGATGGGGCAACCATTACTGCATCCAAAATGGTGAAAAGCCTTGGAGTAATGATTGATGACCAGCTAAACTTCTCTGACCACATGTCTAAAACTGCTCGATCGTGCAGATTCGCACTCTATGACATAAGAAAGATCCGACCCTTCTTATCTGAACATGCAGCTCAACTCCTTGTTCAAGCTCTTGTTCTCTCCAGACTGGATTACTGCAACTCTCTACTAGCGGGGCTTCCACCTAACTCCATCAAGCCTCTTCAGCTGCTCCAGAACGCAGCATCACGAGTGGTCTTTAATGAACCTAAAAGAGCACATGTCACTCTGCTGCTCATCTGTTTGCACTGGCTGCCAGTTGCTGCTCGCATCAAATTCAAAGCTCTGACGTTTGCCTACAAAGTGACTTCTGGCTTTGGTCCTTCTTATCTGCTCTCACTTCTGCAGATTTATGTGCCCTCCAGAAACTTGCGTTCTGGGAATGAACGTCGCCTCGTGGTTCCATCCCAAAGAGGGAAGAAATCACTTTCCCGAACTCTCGCCTTCAATCTGCCCAGTTGGTGGAATGAACTCCCTAACTGCATCAAAACAGCAGAGTCACTTGCTGTTTTCAAGAAACGACTAAAAACTAAATTATTTAATCTCCACTTTACTTCCTAATCTGCAATTGCCACTAACTGTACCACTAACTGTATATACCACTAACTGTACTCAAAAAAAAAAAAAAAAACTTTACTAATGCTTTGCTTCTTAGACTTTACAGACCTGTACAGCACTTATTAATTGTTGCTATTGTAGTTGTGTAAATTGCTTCCTTGTCCTCAGTTGTAAGTCGCTTTGGATAAAAGTGTCTGCTAAATGGCTAAATGTAAATGTAAATGAAAAGGGAGTTTTGAAAATTTCAATTCTGATCTGAGAAATGGACCAAAGTGACAGGAAAAACTGTAACAAAATTAATGTTTATTCATTAAAAAAAAATTATCACAATACCCTGAAAAAGAAAAAAAAAACAGTGAAATAAAAGGTTATGTATTAGAGCTACTTTTTAAAGAGAATAAAGCAGCTTTAGCCTAATGCAAAAAAAAAAATAATAATAATTGTTCAATTTATCAAAATAAATTGTTTGCAGTCAAATATTTATATAAATCAATATATTTTGGACAGAATTCAGAGTAAAATATAATTATACAGAGCTACATAATTATTTTAGTGTAAGAACATGAATAGCAGCTGTTGTTTTTGATCTAACAGCCACAAAACTACATGATGAATACTGTGAATTTGCGTCAGGATGATAATACATGAGCCGACTTTTTGAGCATTGTTGTTGTAGAGTATTACAGGGTGTGATGCTGCTTGGCTACTTTCATAAAGTTGGCAAAAAAACCTTTAAACATTTTAAACATTGGAAATGAGAGTTTGTTTATATTATTGTATCAATAGGATGTGAGGTCTAGTTACCTACCTATCTCACTCACTATCCTTAAATTTAGTTCTTGAATTATACAGGGTCGCCATGGTTGAATGAACCATCAATTGTTGAAGCATATTTTTTACACAGTGAATACCCTTCTAGCTGCAACCCAGTACTGGGAAACACCCATACACACACACACACACACACACACACACACACACACAGATATACACTACTGCCAATTTAGTTACCTATTATTCATCTATACCACATGTCTTTGGACTGTGATTGAAACAAGTTCTTTTTACCTTTTTACTTTTGTACATTTTTGAGGCCGTACTTCTTTACTTTTACTTAAGTATAAGTGTAGTCAGTACTTCTACTCTTACCAGAGTTGTTTTGAACATGAGTATCTGTACTTCTACTTAAGGACGTGGGTACCTTTGTCATCTCTGATTAGTTCATATTTGAAATGATTTACTTACCCTTTTTTTGATAATAAAATCTTGTTCTTTCTTCTGCAAGTCAAGAATTATGATATTTTGAAGAACAATGGAAACCATAGTATTGGTAATCATCTACAGCATTGTGGCTCAGCGGTTAGCACTGTCACTTCAGAGCAAAAAGGTCACTGGTTCAAATCTTAGCTGAGTCAGTTGGCATTTCTGTGTGAAGTTTACATATTCTCCTTGTGTAAAACCAAAGCACTTACAAGAAAGTAAAAACAACAAAGCACAGTAAAACAATAACAAAATACAGTTATAAACTGTATAAGAATAAAATATATCACAAATTAAAAACAGTCCTATTAAGATGAGTTTTAAATAACTACTTAAAACAGTCCAAAGAAACAGAATTCCTAATGTTTGCGGGAAGAGCATTTCACAGTTTGGGGGCATGGAAAGAGAAAGACCTACCTTCCATGGTGCTGAGTTTGCAGCGAGGCTGAAACAGCCTAGGACCAGAGGCAGAGCGTAGACAGCAAGAGGCAGAGGAAATGGATATCAGGTCACAAATGTAACCTGGAACAGAACCATGAGCTGCTTTATGTGTTAAAATCAATGTCTTAAAATAACTGGTATCCCTACGATCAGAGAATCGCAAAAATACAAGCGAGACGTGATAAAAGTATGGACAAGTCTCTCAGCGTCAGGCCTCGAGAGGTAAGGACATAAGCGGGCTATATTTCGAAGATGATAAAAAGCCATTTTAGTTACATGTTTAAAATGAGGCTTCAGACTAAGCTGTTAGTCCATTAGAACATCACGATTACGCACCTGCGGAGATGGTGATAAGACAGACCCATTAACTGTGAACTCAAATTCACTACACCTTTTGATGTTAGAGGGAGTGCCAACCAATAAGATCTGTTTTTTAACAATTCAGTTTAAGATAAGTATGTTGCATCCAAGCTTTAATTTCAGTTAAGCAAGCGTTAAGCGATAACATTGATGCAGTTGAATTGGTAGAAGTGTTAATAGATTTGTGTGTCATTGGCATAACAATGATATCTAATCCCAGATTTGTGCAGGATTTAACCAAGAGGCAACATTTAAATACTAAAGAGAAGCTGACCAAGCACTGACCCTTGGGGGACACCATGACATTAAAGAACAGTACGCGATCTGTGACCCCCCACATAGATAAATTGTGAACGTCAAGAAAGATAGGATTTAAACCAATTTAGCACAATCCTATCCACACCAACCCAGTTATGAAGTCTGTTCAAAAGTATGCTATGATAAATTGTATAAAATGCTGCGCTTTAGTCTAAAAGCACTAAAATACCACAAGCCCCCAAATCAGCAATCAGAAGAAGGTCATGCAACCTTAACTAAAGCAGTTTCTGTGCTATGTCCTGATCTAAAACATGACTGAAATGCATCAAATGTGTGCTTGCAGGTGTTCTTGCAGTTGCCCCACGACCACCCACTCAAGAAGCTTCGGCAGAAAAGGTAGATTAAATAGTCAGATTAGAGGAATCACTGCAAGGCTTTTTTTTCCTAGTTGTTTACACACAATTACTTGTACTACAGACACAATTTCTACAACATGTTACTCATGCACCAACCCCCTCAGGGCCGGAGTGGGACTCCTTTTCAGCCCTGGAGTTTCAAACCTCAGACCGGCTCACCTCAGTTCACGGCTGACTATATTAAAATAAGGTCATTTCCAAATCAGTTTCTAATGACACTATCACGTCTTTTTTTTTTTTTTTTTTTTTGAGAAAACAACTGCTTTACAACTTCAAATGTCCAACAACCCTAACAGTATCATATGTTATAACAATAAATATAAAAAATAAAAAAAAATACTCAGACGAGGATCGAACCTGGGTCAGCGACATCGTATTCTAACGTGCTAACCACTGGACCACAACAGCAATAGATTGAGACTGTACTCACACTAGGTACAGTTGCCTCGAACCGGGCCAAAGCACACTTGCCCCCCCTCCTGTCTCCCCCGACAGCCCGCACTCAAACCACAAATGGGCCTCGGCACGCTTACGTCATCGCTGTTGTGCTGTTCAGTGAGAAGCGCTCTCTCACTCAGCAGCAGAGTGGAGATTTCTCTAGTTATATTGTTTCAGTCGTTTATTGTGCAGTGACATGCAGTCAAATATTTCTCCAAACACTCCTTTCGCAGATATTTCGCAGAACAGATCCGCCACTTTTGGCGCTCAAAAACAATCATAATGCTCTCGTGCTGCAGGAATGAGGAGGTCTGCTGAAGGCGCGCAGCTGTCGTGCTGTGAGGAGTTCTCGTCTTTAATAAACTACGGCAGTTTGCGTTCACTGAACAGTAAGAATGATTAATAAAATCATATGAAACAGCCCCTTAAAAGTCACGTCTCACTTTCAGTTTCGGGCTTTGGCGCGTTTTGCACACACTCACAAAGCCCAAGTGAACCGCGCTCAGGCACACCTCTTCCAACCGGGCCAGGGCCGGCCAAGTAAACCTTGCTTGAGCCCGATTCAGCGCACTCACACTTCTCAAACGATCCAGGAAACGGGCCTGGGCAATAATGAATAAAAAGGCTGTGGTCAAGTCAATAAATAAATGAATTTAAAAAGTGTGACTGCTGAGAGCAACAGATTCTGGAGCTAGGGACACCAGCCCTCGCGGCCAAAAAACAGACCAGCCCACCGGGAATTCTCCCGGTCCTCCCGATTAGCCAATCCGGGCCTGAACCCCCTGAACAAATTCTGCTAAACTACAAGCACAATTCCTGCTTTACACTCAAATTGCAGGTTTACAACACACTTTTTTTCAAAACACTACACACAATTCTCTGCATTTTACACAATTTTCATGCAGAAAATAATTTGTTTTCACAAGGAACACACTGTCATTCACAATTGTAAAGTCAGTTGCCCTACTTAGCATTCTAACTCATCACATGAGTAAACACTTGTCTCATAGAATTTCAATATAGAAATCAGAGCTCATCTGGATCATAACTGGTTAACTGCCCACCCACAATTTTTAGTGGTTTATCTCCCTCCATATTCTCTATTCCTCAAACCTATAGAGGAATTGTTTTTTTGCCTGGAGATGGAAAGTGTATGACCGAAATCCACTCACACGTATACCCTTTCTCTAAGCTATAGCAGTTTATGCTTTTCATGGCTGGATTCACCATGCAAGGTGACATTTCCCCCGCTGCTTGGCCATACCAAAACAGAAAAGAGGATGCAGTATAGCATTTTTTTTGTTTTGTTTTTTACTGTAACTGTATTCTGTAAATACTTCTGTTGATGGTACATGTAGACCACGTTATCTGCAACTTTGTGTTGGTTGGGACGAACACTGTGTACACAGTTTTTGTGGGGAAAATACAGTAAAATGTATTTGGTATTTGTGTGTTTTGTATAAAACAATATTCTGAAATATTTTACAGTGCACTTCTGTAGGCCTATGTATTGTCTGTAGTAAAGTGTAACACTGAAAAAAAGGCTGACAGTAAGTCATTATGATGAATGGTCACAGTGTTTTACATTAAGCACATCAGTTGTCAAATGTTCTTATAATTGTCTATTGATGTGATGGCTTGTGTGTGTCATTTGAAAAAAAAAAAAACATTTTGAGAAGAAAACACATTGTTTTGAACGTAGAGTTTCATTTTGCAGAAGAATTGAAGAGTTTTGCCCAATGTGAGTGTGTTTTGTGATTTGTGTGTAGAGTTCTGACATTATGATACCTGCTTACAGAAAATGTGCGTAAACAATTGGAAAAAAACTGTAATCAGTAACAGCAGCAATTTTCAGAGCAGTTTCAATAAAACCAGTGCTAAGTGAAGCATTCACAATAGTGGTAATACTGTATGGGGCATGGACACTGAGAGACAGTTCTTCAGAACAGAAGTTGGGAAAGGATCAAGAACACAGGATGAATAGTTTAGTGACATAACAGTTTTCGCAATAAAATCATAATCAGCAATGTTAAAAGTCGAGAAGCCAGAAGCAGGAAGAATAGAGGGTGAAAGCTCAACATATGTGGAATCAAAATCACTGACAATGGAACAGAAAACATTGTCAATCTTGGTTGCTAAAAAAATTAAATATTTTTGTGTGAACTGCTTCTTTAAGAGGAGCAACAATAAGAAGAAATGTTTTATTCTTCTGTATTTGTTGTGGGTGGTACAAATCTACAACACAATCAAAATTTAATATTTAAATATATGCAAGCGGATTATATCTTATTCAGAACCAATTTATAACTAGATCCACATGGAATCTGCGCACGCAGAACTCTCTTGCATTGTAAACATTAAATAAAATGTAAAAAGCTATTATATTTTATTTAATATATTAAGTTTAGTTACAATACTCAATGCACAATCCTCCGGCATAATTCTCAGCAGAAATAGCAAAAAAATGTCCACAGATTCTGTCTCGCCCTATTACATACAATAGCTTTTAAACAATTTTAAAGGGTCACGAAACACCAAAAAACATTTTTGAGATATTGACAATCATATATGTCTCACACTACTAAAAACATTATTAGCACTTTTATATTTCACTAAAAGTAAAAAAAAAAAATTGGTTGTTTTTGCATTATTTCAAGCAAATTTGTTTTTACAGTTTGAAAATAAATTTTGAAGCAATGTCACAATAATTCCAGTGTGGAGACTGGCTGTCTTCACTAGGCGAGACAACTTGATGTCTTTGAGCTTTCAGTAATAATTCATGAGAAAGACTTGGTTCAAACCAAACAGTGCACTCTATTATAATTGAGATGCAACTTCATTAATATACATTATATAGCTTCGAAGGCATGTTTTTACCTGTTACATTGTTCAGAAGGCAGAGAAGGCCACTACATTATGGTAAACTTAATCAAAACAAGTGGAAAAAGAAGAATTGTTTAAAGACATGGGTCATCATTATTGTGTTTATGTGCTGCAAAAAAAGTTTTTGTTTCCATATAAATGTGATGAGAGCACAGCTTGCGTGAGAACCCACTTTTGTGGATTACAATGGTCTGCTAACATGCGACAACAACATGTTTGTAAGGAACATTTTTTTTTTTTTTTTTTTTTTTTTACCTGAGAGCTTTTCACATCTGGAAATGGTGAAATCCAGATTTGCCACTCGTCTTCTTTAAAAAAAAAAAATAAAAAATAAAAAATAAAAAAAAAAAGTGGTTGTCAGGATTTTTCTGTAAAAATGCTGAAGTTTTATAGGACTGTTTAAATTTAAATACAATAACCTTATTTCATCAGCTGATACAATGTTCAGGTCACAAAAACCTAGTTTAGCTCATAAAAACTTAAAGTCATTCAGTGCACTAATGTGTTCATGTGTGTACAATTAGCAAACAGATCTTCACTGCATTAGTAACTACACAGTTTACTTTCAACAAAAGAAGATGCAGCACATCATCAGCTATCATTAGATAGCTATTATTTTGGACTTGCACAAAGATGCTACTATGCTCCACAATGGTGCACTCAAAAAAAAAAAAAAAAATTAAATAAAAAAATTACATGTTGGCTTTAATTAGCTTTTTTATGTCAAAAGGTTCCTTGTAACCGAGTTAAGTTACCTTAAAAAATATTTATTTAATGTGAACTTAAGTTAGTTACATAAAGGTAAGGTTGTTTAGTTCAATCAACACAATATTTATAATTTAGCTTTAATTTATTTATGCTGTTAAAAAAATACAGAAAAATACCACAGCTGTTGCCAGTAATGTACAGTACATCCATATACATATGTATTTTTCATCAAACACATTTAACCCCTTAAATCCCAGAGCAAATGTATCACTAGTGTCCTCACTACAGAGGGTTGAAGACTCAGGCTTGATGAACAATTGTTAACAGCAGAATCACTGCAGGAAAGAAATACACAAATTACAGCCAAAACCAAAGATGAAATCAACTGAAAATAAAACTCTAAATAAAATAATAATAATCAAAATAATTACACAATAAAAATGTTCTTTCTGAAGATCTCAGCAGGGATCATTAAACAACTCCACTAACATCAGGAGCTTCACTCATTACTGAGCTCTGACTTTATTTCTGTCATGTGAACAAAAGCTCTTCAAGAAATTTCTGTTGTTCATTTGAAGTCAACATGATGTAAGTCAGTGTCTGCTTTAGTTGGGCTCTTCAGCTGCTTATTTCAACATTAGTTTTTAGTTGGCTGCTATATTTAATTGAGTATATCACAATATCTGTATAGCATGAAAAGCCAAAAAACTATTTAAGAATCAGTCTGATGATATTAACAATGATATTGAAACCTCCCTCACCTGCTGGACTATTTGTTGAATATCTTGTTAAATCTGTGTAAGAAATAAACAACATATGTAAATTTATAAGAACTAGAGCTTCCACCCTAATTGCACCAATAACAATGAGAATGTTTGATCTATGGCAGATGTCCAAAAACACACAGACATCAACAATTAATCTTTGAATCTCAACAATGGTGACAAAATAAAATTTCAAAATCTAATAAAAAACCAACCCAGAACTATACAAAACTCTCTACTGAAATATTACCTCCCAAAAACAACATAAACTAAAGGCAGAGAAAGAGATTGTAAGAACTTTAAGCTGCATAATTTATTCATGCTGCAATGCATGCTGGGAGTTTTGTTCTATGCTGGCACCCAGCTTGCATTGCAGCTTGAACTTTTTTTAGCAACTTTGGTTGAGGTTCATATCCTGATTCTTGATGTCTGTGTGTCTTAGAGTGTTGCCGGAGTATTCAAGGTTTTGCGCATGACACTCTAATCATTAATTTTTTCATATTTATTTCCCATTTTATTTATTTTCTTTTGTTGATCCTTAATGAAAAGCTGCAGTATTGTGCCAAACAGCATTGATATATATTTTGCACTTCTTATTTTTCATATCTTGTATGTTATTACTTTAAAAAAATTATATCTTTAATAATTCTGAACAGTATATTTTCTCATCTTTCTTGCTATAATTGATGAAATTCAAACACACAGTTATAACAATCAGAGAAACATTAAGATAGAGAAGAGAAGGATCAACACCCCAACTAAAGCAGCCTCTGATTTCCATGATGGTGAGGTCAAATGAAAACATGTTCAAAAAAATATAAACCTCTGTTAATTATCAAATATTCCTGCAGATATGACAGAAATGTGTTCAAACTGTAATCAGTGAAGCTGCTAATGCTGTTATTTTATGGAAGTGTTTATAACTCTGTTTTAATTCAGTTGGTTTGGTGTGAGGCGGTGTTTGTATGTGTTCATGTCTTGTTCTTTCCTTCAGTGATTAAGCTTGTCTACAGCAGCTGTTCATCAGTGTCTGAATTCACTCATTTGTGGTCAATCACTCTGTCTAGTGGAATAAACTAATCGACTAAATAGGAGTGAATAAGGGTGTATAGTGAGATTTCAGACACTCCGATTACATTCTGGAAAACAAAGGTTTGATCTTTTACTGTTATTTTCTGTATTTTGTTCCGAAATGAGCTGCTTATTATTGAATATATTTTCACTGAGGACTGTACAAACTTTTACTGTTAAAATCACCCATATTTTTTTTCAGTACATTGAACATTAAATTAAAATTGAAAACTTACTTTTTCTATTTTTTCCAACACAACTCTTTTGGTTTTATTTGACAAACATAAGTGAATTGTTTAATTTAAACATAGTTACAATCTTTGGACCAACTAAAGCCATAATCCATTTTTTTTTTTTTGAGTTAAGTCAAAATGATTTAGTTACTACGTTTACAGTAATATTACTACAATATTATTGACTGAAAGATCCGCTGTAAATGCTGCTCTTCGAATGTAAACAGTAAACACCTTAATCAAAATATTAGTAGGATATTTGCCTCATATGATTTTTGCCACATTTTGTAACAAGATAGTCTATACACACACGGCTGTATCAAGCTATTCTCGGCACCTACTGAATCTCTGCATCTACAGAGAAATGCGGAGGTTTTTTCTCCCTTTTGGTGTGCGGTATCAAATTGCCTTAAAGGGGAAATTAAGTACGCAGTCAAGTTTACCTTATTTTGTACATTAAATTCCACTTTAATGAAAATATATTAAACAAATTCTATTAATGTAACCATTAAGAAGAAAACGGCATGCTTTACTATAGATTTTACATAGATATATACACTAGATATTGCATAGGGACCCTGAGCATGCGTCAATAGCACCGCCACATTGGTACAGTGCTCCAAGGACAAATGTCAATCAACCGCACTAGACAAGACAGTGTTATTCCGTGAAGATGCGGGACTTTAGCCCTGTCTACGGGTGTAGTAACAAGCAAACTAAGAAAACAAAGCACAAAGGCTGAACATTTCATAGGTAATATTAAGTTTTTTTTTCTGTTTATCTATGTTCTGAACTTTTGTGCTAATCAGGTAACGTTATTGATGATAACAGTCACTTACTGCATTCACCATAAGGCAAAGTAGCACCAACTCACACTAAACACTCGACTTATGCTAGTTTTGTTTAATAAAATCAGCAAACAATGCAAAAGAAATATGACAACGAGATGCTGCGCTGCCAGAAACTTGTATTATTGTCGGCTAACGTTAGTGAAAGAGTCGTTCGGGGGATTTATTCACAAACAAATCGCTCCCTCCGTTAGTATGTGAAGTGAAAGCAGGAGAGGAGCTGTGTTTCAGGACACTGATTAGATCAAATTTAAGAGGGAGGGTGAATAGAAGATTTCTGTACACACAAACACAAGCTTTTTGTCAGGAATGCCCATGCGGTCACTGATCCATCAATGTAGAAAAGTGATGTAAAATTATAATTATCGTAATTAGAAAAAAAAATTACATACTAACATCCAGGAAAACTCCCATGATCGGAGTTTATGTGAGATATATGTGTATATTTGTATATCTCTGGCTTTGGATGGCCACAGTCCTCCACTGTACTTTGGTCCCGCATTAATTTCAAAGGAGCGCTACCCTGTAGCAAGTTGGCGGCGCTATTGACACATTCTGTCCAATAGACAACAATAGGCCAGGCGACATCTAGTGTATATATCTATGTAGATTTTAGACCTAGGGTGCAGCCATCTTGGAATGTCGCTGTGTCTGACGTCCATTACGCAAGCACCAGACCTGGTTGAAACCACAGGCAGTCAGGCGGCGTAACACAGAGAGTGGCTGTTTCTCAATTCCAAGAACGCAGAGAACGGACTTGTGTTCTTGTGGAGACCGGTCTTGCCAGGTGTCCTCAGAAGAACGAACTCAGGAGACCGCGAGGGCAGAGAACACGTCCTTTGAGAAATGAGATGCTGCGTTCTTCCTGATGGTCACATGACCTTCACGTTTTTTAAATGGTAAATTATTTAAACATTACAGCATTACAGCATACAACGATTTATAGTTTTTCCCCCTTTTCATACTTTGCATAAAAACATTATAAATCTTTGTTGCACAATATGAATAAAACAGATTTTAATACGAGTTTCAGCAAACAAACACCCTTAATGTGTTTATTCCTTTATTAAGATGTCCATGGTAATGTTTACTTTAACAGTTTCATTTAGGGAAACTCCTGAGGTAAATAAGTGATATCTCTGAACTTTAATAATAAATCTAAATTAAATGCTGCGCTTCCCACCTCCAGTCGCAATGACTTCTGGGACTTCCAGAGCGAGTTCGGTGCTCAAGTCTGCATCGTTGCGTCCTCGATATCAAGATCACATCCGGGAAGTTTCACGCGTCCTCCGTACTTGCGGTCTTGAGTATTGGAACTGAACTTGGGCAGCTGATGATGACGTTACACGAGAACACGAGGACGCAAGACCGCTGAAGAATGCATATTGAGAAACAGCCAGTGAGTCATTACTAACATAACGGGGGCGGGTACTTTCACTTTTTACTGCTACACCCCCTCATCTCTGCTCGTGTTCAAATAAACTAAGATAGGCGCGGCGTTTCTTATGGCAGGTTTTATCTTTCATACATATTGAGAGATCGAGTTGATCGACTTGATAAGAGAATATGTCTTGACAAAATCCACAAAGACGTGACTTAATAAAGCATGAACTCATGTATGATTTTAATTGTTGCGTTAGTCTGAAAATTCCTTCGTCGGGCAGCGCTGGAGCAGCATGAGAAACTTTACCACAGCGCAGCAAACGAAAGGTATTAAAATGAGAAAAATACACAACTGAAGACACTTAAATGCTTATATTTAATGTATTTGCACCAGCTCTGTGATGTTTGTCCACAACTTCATGCATTGGGTTAAATCAGGCTGTCCAGTGTTTGTGTTCAGTCCGTTACAATCACAGACAGGCAGTCAGGAAGCGTAATGCAGAGAGTGAATCAAAGTCCATCAAATAATAAGTGATTAAAAATGGAAAAAAGAAAAATAGAATAAATATGTATACTTTTATATTAGACACACATCTGATGCTTGTATTTGCAGCAGGTCCACGTCCACAAGTACAAACATTGGGTTAAATTAGGCTTTACAGTCTCCTTTACTTCCATTGTATCTGCTCTGCTAAGCTAACGGAACCAACCCTGTGACGTCAGACCCAGCAACATTCCAAGATGGTGGCGCCCTAGGTCTAAAATCTATAGTAAAACATGTCGTTTTCTTCTAAATGGTTACATTAATCGAGTTTGTTTCATTTATATTCATTGAAGTGGAATCCAATGTACTAAAAAAGGTAAACTTGACTGAGTGCTTAATTTTCCTCTTTAAAACTACACTTTTCCAGCAGTGCCTCACATTCAATATCTCGTTTGTCACGGGGTGAGCATGCATGAAATGTTCCTCAATGAAAGTGAAAATGTCAAACTGCAGTTAAAGTTGAAAAATTAATGCTTTGATGCACAACATGGGTCTAAAGCAGAGGTGGAAAGTAAAAAATCACATTTACTCACGTTACTGTACTTAAGTAGTTTTTTTGAGAATTTGTACTTTTTAGAGTAGAGTTTAAAATCTGTAATTTTACTTTTACTTAAGTATGATTTGCCTAAAGTATTGTACTTCGCTACATTTTAAATCATATGCATTACTAAGTAAAAAATAAATATATAAAAAATTGCATTGGAAAAAGAAAAAGGAAATCGTGCCTGGAAACCACGTCACTGCAGAGAAAAATCTGCGGTAAACTTGTCTATTTACTGTTGCTGGAGCTGGATTTGTCGCCAGAGTTTAGAAAGTTTATCAGCAAAATACCTGTCAACTCCAGAAATGACAAGGTAGGCTACTGTATATGCCTCATTATTAATTTTAGCCATGCCTGTGCCCTTATAAAGTTTAGAATGCTTAGTATAAAGCATTTCCAGACCTTTGTTTAATGTAATGTTTGCACTTGTTGGACTATAAATCTCGTTACTAACGGTAAAGTCTGATGATCTTCTGTAGAAATTATCTTACGCTGCCATATCCCACATAGTGTACATTGTATATGGTTGCCATGACAGCCTAAAGCCCTAAACTGATACTTCTGTCACTTACTCGCCCTTTGCTTGTAATAGGCCTAAACATGTTTGATTCTCTTCATTATGTTGAACACAAAAGAAGATATTTGTAAGAATGCTGGAAAGATGTATCCGTTGACTTCCATAGTTTTTATTTTTTTTCTGCTATAAAAGTTGTTACGCCAAGTTGTTTTGATTGACGCAACCGCGGCTTGCGCGTGTTGTCTGAAACACTTCATTGCACTTGATCCGCGATATAGATCATCACTATGCGGAAATAAAGCAGCGCGCAGTGCCGCACACATTAAATGATAAAGACTTTTTTTCCCATCGCACGCGCAAAGAGAGCTGAAGCGCCCGTGCATAGCGCAGGAAATATCCAGCGCACCTTATCTCTGTCTGTTCTAGTTACCTATCTTCCTATGTTTCTTTTCATCTGCACCAGGACCCGCGGTAACTTTATCACATGTTGTTTAGTGTTTACTTAACCTGCAACTCTTTATTTTACAAATTATATATATAGCCTATATGAAGAACTGTATGCTTATCAAGCTTTATGAGAAGTGTCATTCATTTCTTTTCAGGTGCACTCAGAGGACAATCACCTGTTATATCATTTATTTAGTTTTTATTGTCAGCATGATGTAGGCCTTTGTAATAATAGTAATACAATATAGTTATAATGACACATATACATGATCAAACTAGTGTGTTTAAACTAGTTTTAAATTAGATTGTTTTTGTAGTTTGGGCCAAAACAAATGTTGAATATATAACAAAATTGCATTAATTGTATAAAAAATTGAATTTTTTATAGTTTAAGTTTATTTAATTGCCTATATAAAATCTATGGATATTATCAATGCATTTATTGGATAAAATAAAATTGCTATCTTTTACTGTAATAAGTCCCCATCCCCAGAAGTGAGTAAGGTTACACAGTTATAGCCATACATGCAAAGCTATTTATGTATGTGGAAAAAGTGAAACACTATGAATATATATTTAAAATAAAATATCAGATCTCTGTGAGGTACACTGGCTGTTGTCAGACTCCTTGTGCAAACAAAAATCTTTCAGAAAAATTACAATTAATAGCAAAATTTGAAAACATAGATATACTATTGAAAATTCATACATAGTTCATAAGAGTCATACTTCTGTGGTTATTTTGGTTAAAGTAACCTAAAAGTGATACAAAAGTAGTGTAATGCATTTCTGAGATATTAATGTAACCAATTACAAAAAAAATAAATAAATAAAATAAAATCACAGTAACTTTTAATAATGTATTACATTTTGGAAGTAACTTGCCCAACTGTGTTCGTAACATTGCTAATGTTAGTTAGCACAAAGATTAGATATTAACAGGGAGCAAAATTGTTTATGCACAACGGGCTCTATGCACAGCTAGAGTTTTAAAGCCAACGATAAACCTCCGGTGATAGCTTAATGTGAGTATTTTAAATATTACAAGGTTGTTTTAACAGCATCTATGTTGTAATGTAATTACAATACATTCAGTTAAATAGACTTAACCATTCATTTAGTTGTTTAAGCGTAAAATTAGATGAATGATGGTGTAACCACTAGCACTATCAGTAGCAACAGGCTAGCCCAGAAATTCCATTTAAAAATACTGGGTAAAGTCTAGATGGGATACTCGGCCTGCGGGTTGTGCGCTATGCACATCAATATAGCAGCATTTTTAAGACACTGTATAACAATAGGCGACGCAGTGGCACAGTAGGTAGTGCTGTCTCCTCACAGCAAGAAGGTCGCTGGTTCAAGTCTCGGCTGGGTCAATTTGTGTTTCTGTGTGCTGTTTGCATGTTCTCTGTGTGATCGTGTGGGTTTCCTCTGGGTACAGGTGAATTGGGTATGCTAAAAATTGTCCGTAGTGTATGAGTGTGAATGAGTGTGTATGGGTTTCCAAGTGATGGGTTGCAGCTAGAAGGGCATCCGCTGTGTAAAACAAATGCTGGATAAGTTGGCGGTTCATTGTGATGACCCCAGTTTAATAAAGAGACTAAGCTGAAAAGAAAATGAATGAATGAATGTATAACAATAATAAATATTTTTACAGTAGTGTGATGGTTGGGTTTAGAGTTGGGGTGGGGTTAGGCTTTAAAAAATACAATTTATTGGGTAATTTAATAGATAGCATAAATAATACTCAATACAACTACTGTTTTTATGTTACTGTGACAGTTGGGTTTAGGGTTGGGGTGGGGGTAGACGTTAATAAAATACAACAAATGTGAAATTTAATAAATAATATAAATAATTCTCATTAAATTTCGGCCGCAACTGTATCTAGCAACAACCACAATACTGGGGTAAAACAAACGGTCATATTTTAAAGACATGGCGAGGAGAAATGGACTTTAATGCAGTGCTTTTTGTCCGAACTGAAACCCACTTCATGTCGTATGATATGAAGTGCAGGCAGTGAGGATCACTGATTTTTAAAGAAATCAGAACTTAAACATGACAATTTTGAAAAGGAAAGACGTCATCGGAAGCCCTTGGAATGCCTGGCAGAAAATTAAAAGTGTGTGCATATAGCCCATTTAGATAACACGCAGATGTTGCATTACAATTTGTATAAATTGTTAAATAGGATAATCTGTAAAACATTTTAAAAAATATAAAAAATTTTGTTATTGGTCTTTAATTTTTAAAGTTACTTATACAAATAAAAACAACTAATTGGAGATTTATATCGTCTTTTCCCTTTTGAGAAATAGTTACTCTTTACTTTTTACTCATGAGTACGTTTTTAATTAGTTATTTTTTACTTTTACTTGAGTAGATTTATAGACATGTAACTTTACTTTTACTTGAGTAAAAAAAAACTGTAAGTAACAGTACTTTTACTTCAGAAGAAGATTTTATTACTCTTTCCACCTCTGGTCTAAAGTGACCCGACTTAGTTTATTTTTTCTATATCTTTGCAAGATTTTAACTTCATCACTTAGTATTCCAGGAATGAATCGATAAACTTGTTTTTCATCAGCATATTGGATTGTTTTTATTTTCTTTCTTTTTTACTTTTTGAATAAAAAAATATTTTTGTCACTACCCTTTTAATGCTACCATGGGTCTAAAATGACCCGCATTCATTTCCTATGTTATTTCAGTCATGCCTGAGCATTTTTGTTTTTTTGCAGAATCCTTAAATTAATGCATTTTGTTGTTTACAATTACAGGTTTTTATTAATTATCTTGTTTTACACTCACACAATTACCTATGTTTAGTACAGCTTTTGTATTTGTACATTAATTTTAAAATAAGTGTCAATAATGACCCATAGAGGAATCTTTGCTGTTTCATAATTGTTGCAAAAAGAAACTCTATTACTGCCAAATACTGTTCACATGGCATGTTTCACAACTCATCATGGCTGATTTCTTCTATCTGATGCTTGTAAGTATAAAAAATGGTTTTATGTATATACTTATTTTATAGATATAAAGATATATTTTGTGACAGACAGACAGACAGATAGATAGATAGATAGATAGATAGATAGATAGATAGATAGATAGATAGATAGATAGATAGATAGATAGATAGATAGATAGATAGATAGATAGATAGATAGATAGATAGATACACATGGTTCTACGGTACAGTATACTGGATGTCACCACCCTAAATGCCTACACCAACACCCTAATTACATAGATGGTGTGACCAATACACAACGGCAATTCATCAAACAGCTGGTCAAAGATCTTGCTACATGAAGAGGCACTTGGAGGACACACCCCATCTTTAAACCGTATTTCAGAGGCAATGGGAAGATGTGAAATAGATGAACAAAATACAGCCACCACCCTGCCACAAGAGGACATTAGAAACAGAATACTATCATTTACACTGTGACTTTAAAGTCAGAGTGTTCAACAAAGTGCCAGCAATCACAAAAGAAAAATTAAAAAGAGCAATAAAGAAAAAAAAAAGTGCGGTGAATAATGTCCCAGGATCTATCAAAGCAAAACTGTCACATTGTCTCAAGTACTTTGAGTAAGTTATGCATTTTTGAAAGTTTTGAAAATTAAATGTTTGCATTATCATGCAATTTTAATCTTAATTTGAATCTGAAGAAATGTTACAATATAAACAGCAAATTAAAGAGAAAAAAAATGGCATTTATATTTTTTATGAAAATGTTCTCTTAATAGTATGCAAACAGGTGTGAAAGAGGGAAACACCTGCAAGTACATAATATTGTTATGAAATGCACTTACATTATTCTTGTTACAGATGTGTACTTTCTAAGTGTTGTTACCAATCTCCTGTTACACATTTGAACTTACACATACTATTCAGTGGGTTGTTACATGTGTAGTTACTCCAGTATTACACTAGTAAATACAATGTACCAGTGTGTGGAGAGGTAAGCATGATCAAATACCCAATAAAGGGGGAGAGCATGCTCAGAGCCCGGCGGCTAATCAGCAGGCCAATCAGAAATAATACGCAACACCTGTTTATTCTAGTGATTGGGCCGGAGAGACACCCATCTTAAGGAGAACGGGAGGAACAGTCGGGAGAGAGAGCTGAGCGACAAGCAGCACCCCTTGATGCTGAGCGCAACACAGCACATTACCAGCAACACAAAATAAAATATTATCACTTACTTCAACGCCGACCCTGTCTTCTTCTTCCCACACAAAGAACCTTTGCTACACTGTGTTTACATACACTGTAGTTACTGTACATACTACTAACAAATCTACTATGTAAATTTACAGGTATGAGCGACACAATATAAAGTGGGACCAAAAATTATAATAACACTTATAGCATAGTTTTTGGATTAGTCACCCCCCCCCCCCATATTGTCATTTTATTTATTTTTTTGGTAGAAGTAAAATGCCAAGCACTCGACTCAGCAGTCACAGATTCTTTTCAGCTCCACTGTGTGATTCTTTAGAATGATACATAAATGTAATAAGCAATTCGAGAGATGAAAAAAATGACAATGGCACCATCTAGACTGGCCAGGAAAGATTCTGCACAAATAATTACTACTCGAATGGACAAAACAAACAGTAGAGCAGATGGAAGTAGGAAAACTGTCTCCACTAAATGGGTTATAAACCCATCCAAAAAGCTTTTTCACTGTCAGGACAAAGTTCAGGAATAGTCCACATTGAGTAAGAGCACACTGCTGGTGTCTCCTGTGATCTTCTGTTTCATTATTCCTCATTTACTATTGTAGAAGTGTGGCTTTTTTGGACTTAACATTTTGTTCTAAATCTCTTTTTAGTAAAACTCAAAGTGCTCTCTCTCTCTCTCTCTCTCTCTCTCTCTTTTTTTCTTTCTTTCTTTCTTTCTTTCTTTCTTTCTTTCTTTCTTTCTTTCTTTCTTTCTTTCTTTCTTTCGTTTGTTTGTTCATTCATCCACCCATCCACCTCTTTCCTTATTTCTTTCTATCTATCCATCTAACATATCAATCCATCTGTTTCTTTCTTTCTTTCTTTTGTTTGTTAATTCAGTCATCTATCCATCCACGTCTTTTTTTATTTATTTATTTATTTTGTTCGTTTACTCGTTCGTTCATCCATCCCATTTTTTTATTTTTTTGTTTTTTTGTTTCTTTCTATTTTTTTCTTTCTTTCTATGTTTCTTTCTCTCTTTCTTTCTTTCGCGCATGTGCTGAGTTAGTGGGTGGAGCTGTGTGTGAGCGTTTGGCGTGTGTGCAGGTATGAAAGATTTACTTTTTCTATCCTTTTTCTCTTCTTTTTGCGGTTATTGGCTTCATTAGTTTTGAGAAAGAGAATTAATTTAACTTATACCGGAGCATCTGCTCTCGGTTTTCGTGTCAGAATGGCTATGACGGGGAGTCAGAGCTTTGATTTTCTGACACGGCGTCATGGGATCAAAGTGGACTCCACTGTTAGTGTGGAGGAGTGTAGTTTGGCTATAGGTGAAGTTGTGGGCACTGAAAGCATCCTGTCAGCATCTCGTATGAATAATGCGATTGTAGTATTTGTAAAGACGGTTGATTTGGCGAATCAGTTGGTTGAAAGTGGAATAGTTATTGGTGGAATTTTCACCCCAGTGCTTACGCTGTCCACCCCATCTAAAAGAATAACTTTGTCCAACGTACCACCTTTTATTTTAAACGAGGTGCTGACCGGAATGCTTTCTCGCTATGGCAAACTTGTTTCCCCGATAAAAATGATTCCTATCAGATGCAAGTCCCCTTTGTTAAAGCATGTTGTGTCTTTTCGGCGTTATGCCTATATGATTTTGCAGGACAACTTGGATGAATTAGACGTGGCTTTAAACTTTCGCCAGGACAAATTTAATTATGAAATATTTGTGACTACAAACAGCATGAAGTGTTTTTCATGCGGGGAAGTGGGTCATTTAATTCGCTCATGCCCCGGTCGATTAAACCAGCAGCAAGATCAAAATCGTTCACCTGCTGATGCGCGCGACTGAGATGCAGAATCGCACGGCCGCTGTGGCAGGTGTTAGTAACGCGCCTAGCACAGGTCTTCCTCAGAAAACTGTACCACAAACAGTAGCTGAGGTGATCATGATAGATAAAAATGATGAGAGAAGAAATGATGTGGTTGATGTGGAAGGAGACGGGCCATTACAGGTTGATGAACAGCCTATACAGGCTGCGTTGGATGTATTGCGCAATAGCAGTGACCCGGGTACAACCGGAGAGCAAGCGACTTTCAATAAAGAACAGGATCTGAATTTGGAAATGGATTTAGATGACAGTGCTTTTAAGACGCCTCAGAAGAGACGCTTAAAGGTTCAGGACACCCTGGAGAACTTTTTTTTTTATATTAACAGATTTGTGTGTGTTGAGCATCAGTTAAGACAATGTTAGCACCTGTCAGCTTGAATCATGGGGAAAACTGGATAATTTTGAGCTTTTGTCAGCTAATTTCAGCTTCCGGGTTTAAAATGATTTTTGGGGCGGGATCAAAATCGGCGACGTAGCGCAGAACTGCAAGTGCAATGATTCGGTTTGCATCGGTTTCTCATTATTATTCATAGCGGAGTTTTCTTATCCTATGAGAAGAGCCGGCTGAGTCAAGCTCGAGCTGTGAGAGCTCGGCCAGAGTCAAGCCCGAGCTGTGAGACACATCACGGACCCACGGCACGGGCACACAGTATTTAGCTGTTCATGAAGGCTCATATGCGTTTGTTTCCATGATCCACGGGGTTTGTTGCATGTTTTCCCCTGCGATCTTGTCAGGGCCGATCATACAGCAAAGCTGTGTGTGCTGAAAGCATTTTTGTCGGGAGAGCAGCACGAGAATTAGAGAATGGCGGACGCTGTCTTTTATCAGGAGTTCGTTCACATTTAGACACATCACTGTGCTGCTGTGTTTGCCTAAATCCTCCAGATTACCAGCAGGGCTATTGGTTAAAATAGGCAGGTCAGGAGACCTACTGCACTGAGTCTGCTGGATACGGGGATTGAGGGAGAAGTCCTCATTTATAATGTTTACATGAACACACTTATCTTTATAATTATATAAATTGTGGTTATGTGTATATGAAATTACGAATAACAAATGTAGCAGGGCATTAAATTACTGTTCATTTCTTTGCATTTTAACTTTGTAAACTATAAACTCATGCGTCTCCTTACGGTTTGTCTCATTTTGTGAGTTAGCTTCGTTTGCTCATGTTCTCCCCTGCTGGCCACGCCCACTCCTGCCCATTGCTCGCGGAGCTCCACGCCCATTAATCATGCATCCTTTGAAAAAATTCTGAAGTAGACTTTAACCGAAAGTGGGGGGTGTCATGGCCCTTTAAAACAACAGAATACAGGTAAACAGGCTAAAAAGACGGATAAATGCGATCTGAGTCAATCCGAAACTGAGAGTGAGAGCGACTTTTCAGAATGCAGTGTGTCGTGCAGTAAGCGGTTTTTCTAGCCGGGTTTACACTGTGGACGACATAAAGTAATTTCTTAAAGTGACAAAAAATGCCAGAAATGTAAAAATTGAGGAATATTTCCCAGATGTAATGCAATTCATGGAAAAAGCTAAACTTTTTAGGAGTGAGGGAAGATTCAATAAACAGAAGGTGTATCGACTAGAAAAATTGCTTGGCAAACTTAATGCCCAACCAAGGCTCAGTAATGACAGCACATAAATACGTTCTCCCCTTTTTTCCTTTCTGTTTTTTCTGCTTGGGCTATTTTTGGTTTTGCCTTTCTTTCCTTTCTATGGAGGAGGTTTTTGTGGCTTCTCTTAATGTAAATGGGGCTAGAGATATTAGGAAAAGGTATCAGATATATGAAATAATTAAACAAAAGAGAATTGATGTTTTTTGTATTCAAGAAATGCATAGTGATGCATTAAACAGTTCTTACTGGGGTAAGGAATTTGATGGGTTATCCGTTTTAAGTCATTTGAATTCAACTAGCAGTGGGGTTGCTATTCTGCTCTCTAAGAGCTTTGTTCCTGTTTCCTATCAGGTGGATGAAGTCATAAAAGGTTGAATGAAAAAAAAGTCATAAAAAGTTGATGCCCAGTTTGAAAAATATTATTTTATTTTCATATGCGTGTATGTTCCAGTTAATGTTTTAGAAAGGATGGTGTTTCTTGATACGTTGAGTAATGTTTTAAGTAATTGTGACACGGACAAAGTTTTGTTTTTAGGGAGGGATTTTAATTGTACTGAGAGCATGCTTAATAGGAATCATGTTGAACCACACATGGCTTCACAGAAGCGTCTAATTCAATTAATAAAAACCCATAAAATTGTTGATGTTTGGAGGAATTTTAACGGCAGTCAAAGACATTATACCTGGGCTCATGCTCATGATAATCTGATTTCACTAGCAAGATTAGATAGATTTTATTGTTTTAAGCACCAGTTTAATCTTTTTAGAAGCTGTTCAATTTGCCCAGTGGGTTTCTCTGATCACAGTTTGTTACAATGTGTTATATCTCAAAGGTCTATTAAATCAAAAAGTGCGTATTGGCATTTTAACAGTAATTTATTGTCTGATAAGCATTTTAAGGAGATTTTTAAAGAGTTCTGGAAGAATTTTAGAAATACAAAAACTTTTCAATGTTTGCAGCAGTGGTAGGAGGTTGCAAAGGTACCGGGTAAATAGCTGTGTCAACAATATACTCTTAATGTCACAGGAGACATTCTCAGTTCAATAAAATCAATTGAGAAGGAGCTGGTAGAGCTTCAAATGCTTGTTGACAGCACTTTTAATAAAAAGAAAAATATTTTAGGTAAATTTTTGGATACCGTTACACAAGGAGCGCTGGTCAGATCCCGCTATCAGAGCATAGAGTTGATGGATGCACCTTCTAAATTCTTTTTTAATTTAGAGAAAAAAAAAATGGACAAAGAAGGCTTATACATGCTTTAAAATCAGAAGATGGATCTTTGTTTTCAGAACCTTCTGATAATCGAAAAAGAGTGGTAAGTTTTTATGACCATTTGTATAAAAGTGATCTTATGCATGAACAAACTACTAATGTCTTCCTTGAAAACTTGCCTGTCCCAGCTGTCCCAAGATTCTAATGCTGAGATCAGTAAGGCCTTAACTCTGGAGGAGTTGGAGGAGGCCCTGCAAAGCATGGAATGTGGGAAAGCACCTGGACTTGATAGGTTGTCGATTGACTTCTATAAGTCCTTTTGGCGGGATGTGGGTCCGGGCCTACTAGAGGTGCTCAAAGAAAGCCTGGCCTATGGGCCGCTTCCCACAAGTTGCCGTAGAGCAGTTCTCACGTTACTGCCAAAGAAGGGAGATCTGAACGACATCAAAAACTGGAGACCAGTCAGTTTGTTGTGCAATGATTACAAATTGCTTTCAAAAGTCCTGGCAAACAGATTAGGGGCAGTTTTGGAGCAGGTGATCCATCCTGACCAGACATATTGTGTACCTGGTAGACGTATTGTTGACAATATATCCTTTATCAGGGATGTTTTGGACCTTGGCAAAAAGCTTAATTTAGATATTTTTTTTTGTCGCTTGATCAGGAAAAAGCTTTTGATCGCATCGAGCATAAGTATTTATGGGATGCTCTAGAGGCTTTTGGCTTTAGTTCAAGTTTTATCTCAATGGTGAAGGTATTGTACTGTGACGTTGAGAGTATTTTGAAAGTTAATAGTGACTTATGTGCTGCTTTTAAGGTTTTTAGAGGTGTAAGGCAAGGCTGTGCTTTGTCTGGAATGTTGTATGTTTTAGCAATTGAACCTTTTTTAATTAAATTAAGAGCAGATTTGCATGGGTTATGTATTCCATCATGTCCAAATGTGTTTAAATTGTCAGCATATGCAGATTATGTTGTTGTTTTAATTAGTTGTCAAGATGATGTTGCATTGCTGTTAAAATTGCTAAATGATTTCAAGGAGTTTTCCTCTACTAAAGTTAATTGGTCTAAAAGCGAGGCCATTTTAATCGGAAATGGTTAAATGGAGAACCAAACCTCCCTGATGGTTTAAATTGGACCAGAGAGGGTTTTAAGTATCTGGGAGTGTTTTTAGGAAAGGAAGCAGTTGTGCAAAAAAAACTTTGAAGGTGTTGTTGAAAAAATAAAAGGCCGTCTTAGTAAATGGAATTTTTTACTTCCAAATATGTCTTACAGAGGCCGCATATTGATAATTAATAATTTGTTGGCATCATCTTTGTGGCATCGGCTATTGTGTGTGGATCCTTCTTTTAATCTTTTGTCAAAAGTTCAGTCAATTTTGATTTCTTTTGGGAAAAGCTACACTGGGTTCCGAAAGCTGTGTTGTATTTGCCAAAGGAAGAAGGAGGTCATTGACTTGTGCATTTACAGAGCCGAACAGCAGCTTTTCGGCTACAGGTTGTGCAGAGACTTTTGAATGGACCATTGGACGCAAACTGGAGATCCATAACCTTTTTGCTAATGCAGTGTTTTGGAAATGTGGGCATTGAGAAAACTTTGTTTTGGCTGAATCCTAAAAGGATGGATTTATCCAAACTTCCAATCTTCTACCGTAATATCTTTAAGATATGGACTTTGTTTACTGTGCACAGACCTTTAGACACAACGTCTTTACACTGGCTGCTACAAGAACCTTTAATCTGTGGTTCACGTATGGACATATCCTTTAGGGGATCTTTTCCTGCACTCAACGAAATTCTCTCATCCGCTAAAATAACAACTCTTGGGTGTTTATTAAAGTCATCTGGTAAAGACTTTAAAAATGCTGACGCAGTTGCTGGACATTTGGGTCTACATTCTAAACGGACAGTTACCAAACGTCTTGAACAATGGAGGGCTTCTCTCACAACTGAAGAGATCAGGTTGTTGGAGGACTATTATGAAGGGTTAACTATTCCAAATTGTAACAATGTTTTCCCGTTTTTGTCATTATCTCCCAACTTAGAAAACTGTGAAGGGGTGTTTTTACATTGTAAAGATGTGACAATAATTGGGCAAGAGTCAGCTTCTGGGAAGGTTTTATATAAAACATGTGTTAAAGTTTTTAATAAAATGGGTCTGAACAATAGAGTGGACACTCCATGGCGTGAGGTTTTAAAATTAAATGAGGATGAGCACCCTCAATGGCGATCACTGTACATGTTACCATTAACTAAAAGACATGGAGATTTACAGTGGAGAATTTTGCATGGTGCCGTTGCAGTTAATGCTTTTATTTCAATTTTAAGTCCTAAAGTTGGTCATGACTGCCCTTTCTGCTTGCAGAGAGAAACGTTTATGCAATGCTCCAGACTTGAGCCTTTGTTTACTGTTTTACAGAATTTGTTTGTATCTTTTGGAGAAACCTTTTCCACTAAAACTTTCATTTGTGGGTTTAAATATGTTCAGAGGAAGCGCTTTAAATATCAGCTTCTCAATTTTTTATTAGGACAAGCTAAGATGGCAGTATATTGTACGAGAAAGCAAAGAATTAAAGGAAATGTGAATCACAACTTGTTGGCAGTTTTTGGTAATTCTGTCAAATCAAGAATTCTAGTTGATTTTAGGTTTTTTAAAGCTATGGATGATCTTCCTTCTTTTGACTTAATGTGGTGTCATGCCGGTGCTCTGTGTGAGATTTATGAAAATGAGTTGGTCTTTGCTCCCATTTTGGATTAATTTATTTCTTTTTTCTCACTTTTTTGTGAGTTGATTGTTTGAATAATGTATTAATGTTTTTGTAATAAAATGTTGTGAAAATCAATATTTCTTTCTTTTTTTCTTTCTTTCTTTCTTTCTTTCTTTCTTTCTTTTGTTTGTACATTCAACAACCCATCCATTCACCTCTTTCCTTCTTTTTTCTCTATTTTGTTTGTTCGTCCGTCTGTCCGTCCATTCTCTATCCATCCGTTTCTTTCTTTCTGTCTCTTTCTTTCTTTCTTACTTTCTTTCTGTCTTCCTTTCTTTCTTTTTTTGTTTGTTTGTTCATTCATCCATCTATATTCCTTATTCTACCTCTTTATTTATTTTATTTTATTTGTTCGTTCGTTTAGTTATCCGTCCGTCCGTTCATTTGTATCTTTCTTTTTTGTTTGTTTCTTTTTTTGTTTCTTTCATTATTTATTTATTTTGTTTGTTGGTACATCTATCCATCTCTATGTTTATTTTCTTACCATCTCAATTTCTTTCTTTCTTTCTTTCTTTCTTTCTTTCTTTCTTTCTTTATTTTATCAGGGTAGGCCTGTCGCAACAATCAATATAGCAATTTGTTGCACAATACATGGACATGACTATTTATGGGCACTATAAACATTTGCTAGCAGTTTTAAACAAAACTTAATGTTAGCAACATTTTAACTTCTTTCACCACCTCTGTCACATCATCTAATCACAGTTAAAGGTATCAGAGAGAACAGTTCAGTTCTATAGAAACAACGCTTACTGGCAGCTGAAGAAACATTTTCCTGAAAACTACTGACTGTTTGGAAGAAATAGTTCAAATGAGCTCTATTTGAAAGCTGCAGTCCACTTGTATAAAAAACTGACAGGTTAGGTTAAACCATTTTATATTTTATATGGACATTTACATCCTTCATAACTGGTGTCAAAGCTTATATTAGGACATTAACTTTTTAAACATCAAATTACAAAAATGTTTTATTTTAAAATTATTTTTAAAAATTTTGTTTTTTTCCCCCTAAAGTGTTTATGCCATTTTGCATTATTATGCTGTTGTAGGTATAGGCTGTAAAGGTTGCTGTATATTATGCTGAGTGTAGAGTAAACTTACTTTTAAAAGTAATTTAACACAATACAATACATTGTATTAATGGAAACCCGTCCCCGTTAATAACATTGTATTAACGGGGACGGAAATGCTATGTGGAAACTTCCACTGTGGGTTTTCGTCAGAAACCATTCATGTAAAAGAGTAAAAAATTGGGCCAATGAAATGCCAATAAGTTGCCAGCGTCAGCGTGCACAGCTGGTGTCAATGACGATCAGTAATCCTATAAAGACGCCACGACAGTAAAAAAATAACGCCACGAGATGCAGTCTTCCAACGTGTCTCCTGGCCCTTACATACCTTACTTAACTTTTCAGGTTTAGCTATATTTTTCAGGGAGTCGAAAATAACCCAGTAAAAAGGGGTTTTAATACGACAGTACGTTGGGAAAGCGTTCAGTCCCGATAGGGAAGACACTGCGGAGTTCACCTGCTACCCAAGGAGGGAAGACCTGGTGACAGCCTGTGGACCAGCCCCGAAAAAAGGGGGGGTAACATAAAGCGTATGGTTTGCAGGGAGGGAAGACACAACCTGCTTTAACATAAGGGGGACTAAACCATGGTAGAGTGAGCTTATGTGATTGCCTGTAGGGGATCACACATTGAAGGCACCTATACTCAGAACGTGGGCTGACTAGTGGGCATGCCAACAACGTAACGGGCCAACGTCTGACTCCTCTGTTGAGTCAGATACTGAAGGCCTCGCAGCAACTCTGCAGGGTTTGCCGAACGGGGAACTGAACTGACAAAGTTGGAAAAGCGCACGTACCTCCGTGTTAGGGAGAATGGCGCAGCAAGCGTTTCAACACCCCAACCGAATTGTTTCCTTAATCGCCAAGGGTTACCTAATACCCTTAAGGAAACCGGCTCCACTCGCAGATTGTAAAACCTTGCAAATGTATTAACTGTTGCCCAGCCCGCAGCTCTGCAAATGTCTGTCAGAGAGGCACCGCATGCTAACGGCCAAGAGGATGCGACGCTCCATGTGGAGTGCGCTCTCACCCCTGGGGGGCATGGCTCACCCTTGCTCTGATGAGTGAGGAAGATAGCATCCACTATCCAGTGGGCCAACCTCTGTTTAGAAACGGCACTACCCTTCTGCCGACCACCATAACAGACAAATAGCTGGATTTAAAGCTCTGAATGCAGTCCACAAAGGTATGAAAAGTGTGAACAGGACAAAATAATGAAAGAGCTGGGTCTGCCTCCTCTGCAGGCAGCACTTGCAGGCTCACTAACTAATCCTAAACCGACGTGCTAGGAACCTTGGGCACATAGCTGGGCCGGGGTCTCAGTACAACGTGAGAGTGGGCTGGCCCGAAGTCTAGGCACGAGTCACTGACCAAAAATACCTCCATGTCCCTGACCCTCTTAATTGATTCCAATGTGACCAGCAGAGCTGAATCGAAGGGCTCCTCACGTAGGCTTGTTAGAGGTAAACCTTCAGTGTGAAGGGCGACAGCCTTCGCTTCAACCTGTCCTGAAGGAAAGAAAGCACAACACTGATCTGGCAAGCCCACCACTCAGTGAATAGACTCAACTTCAGCGCATAGGCATGCCTCGTAGAGGGTGCTTTAGCCTGATTGATGGTATTAACCACCACTATTGGTAGGTTACCCAAGTCTTCCTCGCCTCTATAGACTACACGTGGAGGTTCCACAGATCTGGGCGAGGGTGCCAGATGGTCCCCTGTCCCTGAGAGAGTAGGTCCTCTCTCAAAGGGACCCACCGAGGGGGGGCATCGCGAGGAGGGAGAATTCTGATATCAAGATCTGGTTGGGCCAGAGAGGCGCAACTAGCAAGACCTGCTCCTCGTCCTCCCTGACTTTGCACAGTAACTGCGCAAACAGGCTCACTGGGGGAAATGCAAATTTGCGCATGCAACCAGACTGCATTATCATGCTGGACTCTCAGACATGAAACGCTGTGCTCGTGCCTATCATCCAGGGTTAGAAAACCACCACATCCAGAAACGCATGGTCGGAGCGACATCTTGAATAAGACGCGCTGCAAAACCGTGTTGCTCTTTTAGGAAAGCTTTTATCCTTCATACTAACCGCTCTTGGAGGACCGGACCCAAAGAACGCCAGGCAAGGGAGAAAAACCCAGCTCGACTGTCTGCCACTGCGCAAACTTGCTCAGAACCAGGAGAAGCTGCTTTTCGATCTCTGTAGACAAGGGTTGGAGATACCCTCAAAGACTCTCTCAGAAGCTTGTGAAAGGCTCTAAAAGTGAAAAGGATGTCGAGCATTGCACTAGCCACGTCTTTATAGGATGACTGATTATCATTGACGCCAGCTGTGCGCGCTGAAGCCGCCAACTCATTGGCATTTTGTTGGCCCGATTTTTTACTCTTTCAGATGATTTCAGTTTCCACATAGCATTGGAGTTCCCTGTCCGAAGAGCAACTGGGATTCACTACTTGATAGATATATGATACAAAGTGACTCTCAGACCGAACAAGAAACATTGCATTAAATCCTATTTCCCCTGCCATGTCTTTGAAATATGTTTATTTTACCTCAGTATTTTTATGGAATTTTCTACGCTAGCCTGCTGATTCTAACATTGCTAGTGGCTACACAATCTTTCATCTCGTTTTATGCTTGAACAACTAAATAAATGCTTAAGTCTATTTAACTGAATGTATTACATTATTTAACTATATTACATTACAACATCTATACTGTGAAAAGGAACCTTATGAAAATGAAAATAGTCACATTAAGCATTCACCGGAAATTTATCATTGGCTAAAAAACACTAGCTGTGCATATACCCCATTCTTTCATGTTGTTCCAACACAAATCGATTAAGTTAACTTATTAGTTTTTGACAAACTGAAGTGGATTGAAAATAAAACAATTAAGTTGACCCCCTCTTACCCTTAAAGGGCCATGAAACCCCCGCGTTTCAGCAGGGTGTTTTCACACCTCTACTTTGGAAAAAGTCAGAAAAATGGGCGTGTCCAGCTCTGTTTAGGGGGGAGGGTCGGAGGAACTAAACTGGGAGGGTGTGGGAGTGTCTATTTGGGCACGCGCGAGTTTCAGAGTCAAAATACACACACGCAGGAGAAAGTGATGGTGTTTAACCTACATGGACATCTGTAGTCGAATTATTTGCCAAATCATTAAATGTTGGACTTTAACTGCAGTTTGGCTCTTTCATTCAGGGAATTCAGTCATGTCCCTCGCGACAAACGAGATATTTGATTCGAGGAACTGCTCTAAGCGTGTATTTTTCATGCAATGTTTGATACCGCACGGCGAATGAGAGAAAAAAAACCTCAGCATTTCCCGGAAACTTAGATGCACACGACAGGTAGCGTCAGAAAGCCGCGTGTGTTATTCCGGTCACAAAATGCGGTAAAAACCCTACACGAGGTTAAAGTTTGGTTGTGGTGCTAACATGTTTACACTCGGTGCAACAGTTCACTTAGTTCGATATGAACAAACTGAATAAACAAAGAGCACTGATCGCTCACTTACCAAATCTGTAGAGACAGGACAATCACCAGCAACTAGAGCTGCGTCTTTATTAAGAGGAGACTAAAGCAAATCCAGATCTCAGCGTTTGCAGATGAGAACAGCTCTCAGGTAAACAATAATACTTCTTAGACACGTAAGTTATTGTTGTCGAGCGTCGCGTAAACTGTTAATCCACAAGTGACTCCAGATGAGCTCTCACAGAGAGAAAATGAAAACAAAACTTAACGGCAGCAAACTATAAAAGCAACACTTCACGCTTGTTTTGCCAACACAACGTGGCATCTCTGTCATGTAAACACGGTGACAGTAATGAATATTAATGAAGTTGCACAATAGAGCGCGCTGATTGGTTTGAACCAAGCCTTACTCATGCATTAATGTATCACACTGTAAGACGTAATAAGACACATTCAGGTACAGACGTCCAGTCTGCACGCTGGAATACAACGCTATTATGTCATAACCGTGACGCAGCTTCAAAAATTTGTTTCAAACCGGAAGTACGAATTTGCTTGAAATAACGCAAAAACAACCAATTTACACTTTTTAGTGAAATATAGGTGTCCGAATAGTGTTTTTAGCAGTGTGGGACACATATACGACTGTCAACAGCTCAAAAAATGTGTTTGGGTGTTTCGCGACTCTTTAAAAATGTTGTTTCAGCTCATTTTAATAAGTTTAGCTTAAAAAAAAGCTGTAAAGGTGCTCTTTGATTGTTGCACAACAAAATCTATGCATTGTGAGTAGCATACCTATAGCAATGTTTTAAGTTATGAAAAATAAATACATAAATAAAAGGATAGATAGATGATAGATAGATAGATAGATAGATAGATAGATAGATAGATAGATAGATAGATAGATAGATAGATAGATAGATTGATAGATAGATAGATAGTACCAATATGTAGTATTTTTACAAATAAAAAAATATATATATATTATATATTTGACTTTTCATGCTAAGTGTAAAAAAAAATATTTTAGTTAATGCACTTTATTTCCTTTCAGATGTAATTTGAAACAAATTGCTAAACATTTTGGTCTGCAAATCTAGCTTGCTGCCAGTCTGGATTTGCCTAATGATTGGAAGGTGTCATTTTCTCCTTTCCTAATCCAATGTTAAGCTGGAAAAACTCCACACAAACAAATGCATGGGAGACAGATTTTACACCGCAAATCCTTTCGTCTGTCTTCTCTGCCAGGCAATCTGTAATTACGGCTTTCTTGTGATCTTTTTGAGATCTAAATTTGAACTGTCAATATTTAGCATGGCTGCCAGCAGTATAGCGTGGCAGATCCAGTATAGGGTAACATTACAACAAGTAGTCTGATCTAAACAAGAATATGCAGCACATTCAGATACAGCAGTCTTTTTATTTTAGATACTGAAAAGAAAGTTAATTCTAAAAAAAAGAATGTTTTTTTTTATCATTATTATTTTATAATTTTATCTCCTTTCTTTCTAGTTACAATAACAATGTAAAAATTGAATAACCTGCATTTTTCCATATAAAAACAAATGCTATACATTAATTCATTTTCCTTTTGCTTAGTCTCTAATTGAGTATCTCTTATTCAGTATCATGACAAGTCTAATATAGTGAAACAATCAGTTCATTAACTGATTAAAGTTTGATAAACATAACATAACATTTAAAATGTGTGTTTGGGAAAGAAAATGTTAGCTAACTAGTGCCATTTTGTCACTCTATCTATCTATCTATCTATCTATCTATCTATCTATCTATCTATCTATCTATCTATCTATCTATCTATCTATCTATCTATCTATCTATCTATCTATCTATCTATCTATCTATCTATCTATCTGATGCAACCTTTTTTAACAAAGATAATTCATTTAGATGTTTTAAATATTTTGTATTCCTTTTAAAATTTAAAAAATACAATAATGCACTTTTGCTAAATGGTGTAACTACTGTATAGGAACTATTTTATTTTATTTTATTTTATTTTATTTTATTTTAGAGAGTTCTGATGCAAAAAACTTTCTTCTAAAAGGTAATTTTACTCTTATGCCGATGCATAGATTGTTTTCATTTTATTTAAGGTGAAATAAATGATAATAAAAATTATAAAAAAAAAATATCAGATGACAGAAATGATCCAGAAATTTAACTTTTGCAGGCTTTTACATATGCTTTTTCTCAACCATGTTTTGTTTTAGTCTTTTTGCGTAGACTTTTTCATGCAGTACTGCATTGCCATTTGCTGTTGTTGATTGTTGACACAGTCAGTAGGCAGTATGAGGGTCTCCTTCAACACCCCTGATGTTTTTTGGACATCAAAGCTCAGCACTTAACATCCAGCCGCTAATAAGGCATCAGTGTAAGTGCAGACGTCCCACATCTGCTGTCCTGGAGGAGTGTGAACTTTTACAGGGGGCTCATTTAGTTGACCTCCACATAAACCTCTGCTGGACTCTTTCTTGTCCTAAAACCCATTTCCCAATTTTTTTTTTTTTTACTTCTCTTATCATTTAGCTCTAGAATAGATAAGTGCAGGGACATTGCAAATGTAATATTTATTTTACTTCAACTAAAATATCATTGCGGTCAGTTCAGATCAACCAAAACCTTAAAAATGGTGAAATTTGGTGGCTTATGATACCATACAAAATATCAACATTTCAATGCCATTTTCTAACTGTAGGGGTGCATGTGCAGGGGCTGTTTGTGGCAGGGTCTATGTATGTGTGAACATGTTAAATAGGCTCAATCCTTTATTTAGCTATATGACTGATCAGCACTGATTTGTTTTATTTTTTTCTAATCATTTAACATTGTTGAATTGAGTCCTTATTCTTATATTTGTTCAGATGGGAAACCTACAAAGAGTAGCCCAGTCTTAAACTTCTCACAATAAAGAAATCTTTAAAGAAGAGCTTTTTATCTAAATAAAATGATTTTGCCCAAAAATGTCCTCAAGGATTCTTGAAGGTTAAACTTTTTTTTTTTTGGTAAAAAACAAAATAAATGTTGATATCTGAGATGAAATGCATTTTGTAAATGCAATATTAATTTCACATTCAACTTTACTTAATTTGGCCATTTGAATAAAAAAATAATTAAAACATACAAATAATAACAACAATAATGTAGAGCTTCGCGATTTTTCTAGCCTATCTGTTAAAAAAAGTACATTTGAAAATTAATGGATGACAACAGTCACTAAAATAATAGTCAATTTAATTTCAATATGGTCTGCTTTTAATTCTTCACATCTTTTGATTGCTCATTATTTTTGTTACAAGAATAAGGTCCAAGATTTTGAATAAAAGTTAGCTGTATAATGTTTTCTCTATATTTGAAAACAATGCAGTAGCGAAAGACGACTTTTCTTGCGTCAGATTGTAAAATATTTGCATTTGGCATTGACCAAAACTGATTGGCTGAAATCACAACGAAGCGACAACCAACAGATTATTCCACATGGTCTTAAAACCTTTTTTGATGGGCTATTTTCACTATTTATGATGGCATAGCAGTCAAAGTAGAACAAATGAGCTTATGTTCTGAACAAATTTTTAACCTTTTTCAGTGAGCGGTGTTTTCCGAACCACCCGAACTCCCTCTGGCTACGGGCCTGTATTTTATGAACAAAATTGGCTGCTAAATATATAGACCAACACAATTGATTTGAAATGAAACAAGATGTGCTTTAACTCCAGACTATCAGCTTTATGTCACAGTCACACAAGAGTTTAAGCTTGACAAATTCTGCAAAAATGGGCAGGATTAAACAAGATTATAATAATGATTAGACATTAAAAAAGCAAGCAATTGCTCCATATTTGAAATTTCCATACAGAGAGGACATGTTTTGATGCTTGATTGTTCTCACGCAGTCAAGTGATGCGATTTCGCCGGTCAGAGTTCACTAAGCTTGAACTTTCCAATGCAGGGATCTGCGAAACGAGATTGCTTTCTGCTCTGACGCATTCCAGTGCAAAAGAATGCAAGTTTATGGGGATGAAAGTCAAGTGTGACTGCAGCTTTAGTTTGAGGGTATTTACATTTAAATCAGGTGAATGCTGTAGGAAGTTCAACAGTTTGCATATGTGCCTCCAACTTGTTAAGGGTCCAAAAGTAATTGGACAATTGGCCTCTAAGCTGTTCTATGGCCAGGTGTGTATTATTTCCTAATTATCCCAATTAAAATGAGCAGATAAAAGGTCCAGAGTTCATTTTAAGTGTGCTGTTTGCATTTCAGATCTGTTCCTGTCAACTCAGTCAAGCAAGCCATCATTAGGCTGAAAAACAAAAGAAACCCATCAGATAGATAGCAAAAACATTAGGCATAGCCAAAACAACTTTGGAACATTATTAAAAAGAAAGAACGTACCAGCAACCAGAGTTTTCATTACTTGAGTTCTAAAAAAGCCTTCATGGTGCTGGAACAACATCCTATCCACAGATGAGTTCAAGATCAACTTGTACCAGAGTGATGGAAATAGAAAAGTATGAAGAAGGAAAAGAACTGCTCATGATCCTAAGCAGTGAAGTATGGTGGTAGTAGTGACATGGCTGAGCATGTATGGCTGTCAGTGAAACTTGTTCACTTGTAATTATAAATGATGTGACTGCTGATGAAAGCAGCAGGATGAATTCTGAACATTTCAGGCAATATTTTTTTAAGAAATACTTATTAAACCAAATACTTAAGAACTCACTAAACAGCGCTTCACAGTGCAGATGAAGAATCTGCACTGTGAAGCAACCAAAGAGTTTTCGAATGAAAGGAAGTGGAATGTTATGCAATGGCCAAGTCAATCAACTGATCTGAATCCAATTGAGCTTGCATTTCACTCGCTGAAGACAAAACTGAAGGGAAAATGCCCCAAGAACAAGCAGAAACTGAAGACAGTTGCTGTAGAGGCCTAGCAGAGCACCACCAGGGATTCATATGGTGATGTCTATGCATTCCAGACTTCAGGCTGTAATTGACTTTAAAGGATTTGCAACAAAGAATTAGAAGTGAAAGTTTGATTTATGATTATTATTTTGTCCAATTACTTTTGGACCTTTAACACATACATATGCAAGCTGTTGGTATTCCAACAGCGTTCAACTGATTTGGATGTAAATGCCCTCAAATTAAAAGACCACGAAATCCCCCTGTTTCAGCAGGATGTTTTCACACCTCTAATTTGGATTAAGTCAGGAAAGTGGGTGTGTCTAGCTCTGTTTAGGTGGGAGTGTCGGAGGAGGGAAAGAGGGAAGGTGCATAAAAACTTGAAAATGGGAGCTTCTGTTTGGGCACATGCTGATTTTCAGAGGCAAAACACACAGTTTTGCACTTTCATTCAGAAACATTTCATTCATGCCCCTTGTGACAAATGAGATATTTCATTCGAGGAACTGCTGGAAGCATGCATTTTTAATGCAATGTTTTATACCGCATGGCAAATGAGAGAGAAAAAAACCATTCCGCATTTCTTGATAACTTAGATGCATTTGGTAGGTAGTGTCAGAAACCCGTATGTGTAGACTATCCTGTCACAAAATGAGAGGATAGAAATCCTTTTGCCATGAAGACAGTAAATAATATTGTACTCAATATTTTTCAAGACACTTCTATACAGCTAAAAGTGACATTTAAAAGCTTAGTTAAGTTAATTAGGTGAACCACGCAGTAGTTAGGGTAATAAGGCAAGTTATTGTATAACGATGGTTTGTTCTGTGGACTATCTATAAATATATATTAAAGGGGCTAATAATTTTGTCCTTAAAATGGTGTTAAAAATTTTAAAAACTGCTTTTATTTTAGCCAAAATAACACAAAT